>NC_142526.1:12495102-12615102 GCF_964205215.1 Stylophora pistillata
AAGTCCTCATGAGAGACAAGGTACAGTGACCCGTTTAAAGGACATTTTTAAGGGAAATGCCCTTACGCACAAAAAGGAACTTTATTTAGTACGGTACTGCCTGTCTTAATGTTACAATTACAAATTTTCTTGCGTTTTTTTTCAATGTTTCCTTATGTTTGGTGGACCCTTTACAGGTGAAATAATTGTAGTGACACCCATAATCATAGTTCGCGTGCGTGGGGTAGAGCCCCATACCCATGGAATATGGTCAACCTCTTTTCGTTTGGTTGTTACGTGACTGACCGAGCGTACGAACGTAAGTACGTACGTGCCTTTAGATTGCACGTGTAGGGTAGGGGAGACTATCAAAACGAAGGGAGGGGTGACTCAGGCGAGTGTTAGCAAACGCACATCTTTTATGTTATCATTAATATTACGAACTTGAGAGCTCCGCTTTTAGGCTTGGCTAAATCTATATATTAGCAAATTTAAAGTATTGTATCCGTATGTTTGCGGAAGAAGAAGTAGACAAATGACAGCGGAGTGGACTCTGGGTCAAGAGGTCTGGGATGTACTCCAGCTGGGTGGGCCAGTAGGCGCCAGCACAGAATTTACCAATGAATAATCCCGTAGACACATGCGGTCATAGACTGCCTATTGTTACTTCTAGCGGTTCAAGACATCTTAAGGGGTATCCTAAGAGATACTGAGAGATACCGACGTCTACTGTCAACATTACACCTGAAAATTTGCGACAACACTTAGCACTGAAACTGGATTGGTTTAAATAAGTCGGTGGATGGGACCTTTAGTCATTAGAAATTAATTCACTCAAGGTAGAACACTGTTAACGTAACAGTCAAATAATCACTGTAGTAGGTTTAAGGTATAAGATATCTAGTCGCCAAAATCATGGGCGTTAAATAGGGGTACGAAATGTCGCACGAGCTGACTCGACTTGTCTATAGTATTGTCGATCCGTCTCACTGGAAGTTGGTCCGCAGAAGAACACCTAAGGAATGTTGACGAACCGAGGCAATTTGCGCGGAAGTCGATTCGTAGAATATAATTTAGTAAATGTTAAATCGACACGATTTGCAAGAATCAATTGATCATATCTAGACCAGAAGTCAGCGACGTAATTCTGGCTACAGTCCTTAATTTTTTGTCCACTCAATTGCAAGATTTTACGGAATTCATTCAACGGAATTCATGAATGATTTACCCAGCTTGAAATAAAAATTTATCCCATCATTCCTTTATCGATGGCCTCAGCCGCAACTCTTGAGGAAAACGTTTTGAAATGTCGGAAGATGGTGAGGACCTGAGTCTCCCATGGATCGAGAGTGAAATACTTATGATCATCAACGAAATTAGGTACCAGTATCAGTTAACAAGTTTTATTTTGAATTACAGGTAATGTGTTGTTTAGGGCGTAGTTAAAAGTAGTTCCTAGGTGTGGTGACCTCCCTGATAGCTAACAAAACTAATAACTCAGAACACGACTAGATAAAGGGACAGAGACGGACAGTCCGGGAGTTGGCCGGAATATGTCGATTTGACTAACCGGTAAGTTTATTTTTACTAGAAGTCTTGGGCAAAAATAGAGATTAGTTTTCCCAGACGTCAACATTATAAATCCTTGATGGTAGTTCCTTATTTCGGAAGTTATTTCAATCTTTATAACTTCTCCGTGTACATGTATTTTTTTATAAACTTGGGACGATTAATATACTTTACATTTTGTAAATTTGTAACTCTCTTCTTTTGAACCATAACTGTTCGGATCTGCGAGTTCTTTCGAAAGCTACATGTCCGATATGAATCTTGCTCCTCCGTCCACCAGCAGGAAATCCAGTACAAATCCTAAGATCAAACTTATACTTAGTCACGTGATAGATGATAAGACGTAAACAACTAACGTAGCACTCCTTACTATTTGAGCATCAGCTAACAGCCACTGCGTATTGGTGAACAGTTTACTTCCTAGCCACAAGTAAACGCTGGATCTCGAGTCGGCGACTGATTTACTCTCAGACTTTCGTTTACACAGTACCGTGATAAAGTCGGAGAGGAAGACTTCTCAAATGTAAGCTGTCCAACTTGTGTTCGACAGTGTTAGTTTTTGGCGACGATCCTCACTTCTCCATTGCTAGCATACCTGCAACAGACATGTATTTACATCAGCAAAATTTAGAACAGCTTCCACCATCCCTAAGACATTGAATTCCATAAAGCACGTACGCGAACTTACGCGAACATCAATAGGATGTGGAGAAGTGAAAGTGCTGAGTAATGAATTGTTTCTTGATTTACATTAATTTTTCAAAATATTTTAGATTTAACGAAGGAATTGTACAGTTGTCTAAATAGTAGATGAATAGGAGAGAATTTGGTGCCCAAGTGGAAAAACTGCATCCTCGTCACATTCGTCGATCAAGCCTTCCTTCAGCTCGAGGGAACACGTGCCATTTTCCGTCAATTCTAAAGGAAACGTGTTTACAACGTTGTAAGCGTCAAATTATCATGCACACTTCATATTAATATTCACTTCGTTCAGCGACAGCAGTCAAATATCGAGCATGTGTTTCCTCAAGAGCAGCAAAAGTACAAAACCTCCCAGCTTAGCAAGATTCGTTCAGCCGAATCCGCTTGCGTTGTTTCTCGAAAGTACTCCGATATTTCGATCCGGGCCTGAATTCCCTTCTTCAAGCCAACTTTGGCATTAATTTCAACTCGTCTTTGGAACCTTTCGATAACTTACAAAAATTTCGTTTTTTGGAAAATCTAGATTAATACTGCATTTTGTATTTATGCGATGCAAATATCTTGAAGTAAACGTGACAGTGGGCACGGGGACCCTTAGAGGGCGCCCTGAAGTCTGAGGGTAACAATAAGATCTTGCACCCTGATTAGCACGGGGGAAGGGGGTTAGTGGTGCGAATGATTAAACTTGAGAAAAGCCCTTAAAATAGGACACTACGTTTACAAGAATCTTTTCCTAAGCTACATGGCTAGGTAGCCTTAAATATCATCATTTTTGCCGTTCGTCCAAATTTGTCGGTAGAAATCATGATTTTTGAAAAATCTAGGAGGAGTAGACAAACTGCTATGTGGCCAAATGTCATTCCATCCGCGTTCACCGATCGCAACGATCGCAAATGATTATGTGCTGAGCTACCCTACACATTACTCGGGTCATCCTCGGTGTAAAAACCTGACGAGGTTTTCTTTGTTTTATGAGGTATTATTTTGCTGTACGCTATCGTTTCTAATGCTTTGTTGTCTTTGTTTTACGTCACTCGTGAGCTTCACAGGTTTTTAAACCGAGGATGAGCCGGTTTTTACACCGAGAATGAGCCCAGAATATGTAATCGGGGAATGTCCGCACTATTTCGCTTATTATATAGCTTTTGGAAAACATACTGTAAAGTCTTCCTTAGGCTTTTAATTCTCAGAGTTCCAAGTATACAATAACACGGATTAAACTCGAATTGAACTTAGAAATTCTCTGAGAAGCTTCAGCGAACTTCGCCAAAGACGTACGTCCAAAAGCCTTCTCTTCTGCGCGAACTTCGCGCTTAACTAAACTATCTCGTACAAAAAAGGATGATTAATCGTAGGTACTAAAAGTTGGAATCACCTGGAACCACCTGAAACCACCTGAAACCATCTGAAACCACCGATGAAACCACCTGAAACCCTCGGAAACCCCCAAGGAAACCATCTGAAATTACCTGAAAATATCTCGAAACAATTTAAAACAACATGAAAGCACCTTAAAAAATTACGGGTAACATCAGAAAATAAGTGTTAACAATCGAGTTTATCCACAAGGAGCCCGGCTTACGGATATCGTATATAATGCCCTACAGTACAGAATAGGCACCACAAACAGGTCTTCAAGGAAA
Source organism: Stylophora pistillata (assembly GCF_964205215.1). NCBI lineage: Eukaryota > Metazoa > Cnidaria > Anthozoa > Scleractinia > Pocilloporidae > Stylophora > Stylophora pistillata. Next base: position 12,498,996 of record NC_142526.1, read on the forward strand.
CATTCCATTGTTCTTGTTGAAAACACACTCAATTAGCTCTACGAACGGCTGGGAGTTGCACGGGAATATGCGAATTCATTTCTTGACAAAGCACTTGCGTGACAATAACAACATGCGATCGCGAATGCAAAGAAGAAACTGTTTTAAATCGAAAGAAATACGTGAAGTTTTTTTCAACGGGATCATGTAAATTATATATGAAAAAGCCCAGGAAGGCCTGAAGATTTTCAAACTTCCTAAGGAAATTTTGAACATTGCGTTTCTTTTTAATCAGAGACGAATATATAGCGTGACCTAGAATTTCACTGACTTTGTTTTTGCAAAAGTGAAATATATATGGATTTCTTGCAAGGTATTTTACTGCAAATGACAGAATATAGCTGATGAATGGTGGCTTTAACTTCCACTGCCTAAGTAAATTTCAGGTGGTTTCATCGGTGGTTTCAGATGGTTTCAGATGGTTTCAGTTGGTTTCAGGTGATTCCAACTTTTAGTACCTATGCCATTTTAATCTTGTTACATCATTTAGCTCATTGGAGCTTTGTTTTCTTATTTATTGTTTAGTGTCACTCGTTGCCATTTTGTTTTTGTACCGTTGCATCTATTTGCTGTGTAATAAACTTGTAAATCTTCCCTCGGATCTTTCGTTCTTACGTCGACCGTTTTGGCCGTCTTACATTGATGAACAGTACCAGTGTAACTCTCACTGTATTAAAGTTCATAGTCTGTCTTGAACACATTTAAAAGTGTGGGTAATTCTGTCTGCACTAAAAATGATTGTCTGGTTAATTGAGACAACCTTGAATTCAACTGATTTCCAATATTCATCATTGACACAAAATCATTAACAGAATTGATTCCTTGTTTGTTATTGTAAATCAAAGCCGGAGCATAAACTCATTACAACACATTGTTGTCCTGAATTTTGTCCAAATACCAACTCATTATAATTTGGCTATATGGTGCCGTTATTGTTTTACTAGGGTCAATGTACATTGGAGTAGGACCAGGGTTTTTCTCTATATCTGAACTCAGTTGAAATTTACAATAGTTTGATGCGAAGGAGTCTCCTTCTTGTAACGTAAAGTAACAGTCAACGCAAAACCCACCAAATCGCTCAAATTCGCCATTAAGAACCACAGAAACGACAATACACAGCAAGTGATGTAGGTTTACATTTATTTTGAGCCTTAACACAGACATTCCTTGATAAAAGTTTTCGATATTACGACTCTTCAATATTCTCCCATACATTTCTTTATATTTCGAACGAACGAACCACCAGACACGCTGCTTGTGTGGGCTCCCTGTGTACATGCAAACCTGTCCACGGTTTGACTTCAAAAAAATGGATTTGCACAGGATGCGAATATTTCTCGATTTGTCTCACAGTGTTTTGAAAGGGATGGAAATCATGGAAATAAGATCTCTGGAATCAAATCCAAGCGTGTAAATAAGGCAGTCTAAAGAACTAATTGACCTTCATGACATTTTTGTACGTTTCAAGCCATTTCAGCAAAAGGAGAAAAATGTGCTGATAAAGTTCATTTCCTTATAGTAATTAAAGCGCGAATACGTGACAGTTGTCACGTAGGCAGAAATTTTTAGTCAGTAATTCAATTTAATTAAATTGCTGACTCGAATTTTCCAACATTAACCTATTATCAGCGGCTGCCTCCTTTTTTCGTTTTGAAAACATTGCTAGATTGATGAAATATCACCGTCAAAATGAACAACTCTAAGTGTTATTAGTATACTGACTTGTTCGTATTGCGATTTGTCGAGTCCACGGACATCTTTCACTATTTCTTCACCGAGCTCAGACATTCCTATCATGACACTTTCGACATTGCTGATCCTAGTAGTATGCAGGACACGTGTCATGTATGAACTTCGTAATACTCTTGTTCACCATTGCGTCTGTGGCTCAGTGGTAGAGCATCAGAACGCGGTTGGATTCCTCACGGGGACTCGACCGAGTTTTTCCTTGTCCCACGCTCGCCATGACACAAATATCTTTCTCTATATCTCAAGGTACTTCGACTATAAAAGACCGGACGTATACCCATCGAAGTTACAGACGTTTTACATCAATGACACGGTGGAGTGGATGTAAAAATCTACAAGAAAGCGTTTAGTGATGAAATAATTCCTTCGTATTGCTACAAAAGAATCGTGCACCGTCATGCTAAATGAGCACACGTCAAAATTTTTTACGTTCGTTAACGAGTCTGAGTATGTTAGTCACGCAATATCTACTGCCAAGTACTCGTAAATTTGTTGTAGCATTTCCACCGCTCTCTGTCGCTCGGCTGCCTTTGTTTTCTTCGAGTACCCACAAAATCACCACTTAAACAGAACAGAACAGGCAAGTCGATGACTTTTCGAACTTGTTCTGTGTCGCTAGCTCAGCGAAGACGCTACCGTTGTAACTGCTCTGAAGTGACTTTAATTGTCGACATTGCTGTTCGCCTCTCCGATTACTATCAGGCTTCCTTCAGACGCGTAAGACGTCGAAGTCTACGTCTGGTAAAATTCCCCAAAAATGACACCAAAGTGCGACAAAATTTTCGCAGGTTGCGATACACTATTCCTTTCACCATTGTTTTCTTTAAAATCAACGAATCGCATGCATATGCAATGACGAAAGTGCCAAAGAAAGGTTGACAAATACCGGCTCGACGCGATTGGCTCTTCAATTATGTTTAGAAGGGTGAAAGTGAACATGGAAGTGTTTCTATTCAGCAATAGTAATTTCTACCGTTACCTTTAATTTTACCTTATGAGACTGATTCTCAGAAGATTGCATGATTTATTCGAGCTTGTCTGAAATAAAATGTCGACTGCAGCCTACTAAAAGAAGAGATTTTTAAGTTGTCAAAAGTAGTCGTAGGCTTGGGGAAACGTTCGACCGAATAATATTTCGCTACGGTAGAGAAAAACCAAAAAGGCAAGAAAGAAGAAAAGGATTCAAAAGGGAACAAGGATATTGGAAGTTGGAGAAGGTTGTCACGGATCACAGATGACAAATTTAAAACTCAAAGCTGACCTTCTGAGTCACCATGACGGGCTCCTTTAAAGGAGCACTCTGATGAAACCACCCTATAATTTGAAAAACCCGAAAAATTCATTTATTTCATTATAATATGAAGTTTTACCGATTAATAAAGCCTTTTCAATAATAATTTTAGTTGAAAGTCAATTCTAGGGCGAGAAATTATGAATTGAAAATCGTTCCGCCATTAATTTTCCTAATCGCTTCGCAGGCTCAAGAAGACTGGCGCGAGTTCGGAGATTACTCATTTGACGCGCCGTGATCGTGGCTAATTATCAAAAACAGTACTTTGATCGTATAAATTGCTTTTTATAATACTAAGACTAAGACTATTTCACTAAATTTCACGAGGTTTCCGTATCATATCAAACTCACGGGATACAAATAGTCTCTTACTGAATTTCGTGACCACGCCCACTTCATCGGCCCACTCAAGTCGAGTGCGATTTTTGAATGTTATATCATCTTGCCGACTCTCTGTATAAAAAGTTAACAATGTACCACCGAAATATTGAACTATAATATCATGGGTTTCCATTTTGTGTATTTTCGTACTACAAAGTAAAGTTTTTCCTTCGTCATTTTCACCTTTTCCCGAGCGGGTCCGTCAAAATTAAGAAGGCGTTCGTGGTCAAAACAAGACCGAGCAAGGAGTCTTGGGCGATTTCTCTCTTACGCAAGCGCAAATTGAAAATGTACCGCCAAAATCAAAGAGAGGAACAAATTTCCTTTGTTTTGATATGTAAATTGTCGAACAAGGAGCAGATTGAACCTCGTCAAATGGCTAGTCAAAACAACCACACTTTCCTCCTTTTGCTCGTTTCCTGTTTTAGAAGCGTGAAAGCAGTGGGAGAAGAATCGGGTAGCTCGGAAAGCGCTTCACCATCGTTTACTTACGGGATCAACAAGTAAGATTTGTAAAGCTATTTTCCGAAAGAGTCGGAATAAATACATTTTTTTCAGGTTAGATTGCTGTTTTTACCCTAAACGTCGTCCAATAAATTTTTGTTGCAGCCTACTAATCTATACAATTTCGAAGGAAAATATTCAGATGTTTCACCGTCCCCGAAGGGGGTTCTGTCCTGGTGTACCGGTTCACAAGGGAATTACCATTGTTCTTTCTTTGTTTAGGAGTTATCGGTTAGCTATTGTGTATTGTTTGGTCTTTTGTATTGGCTCTTGTGAACCGGTACACGAGGACAGAACCCCGAAGGGTCTCCACTCATCGAAGCGTGTACTGAATTTTCAGTCTCTTGTTGGGTTTGTCAACCTCCGTGACTTCAATATCATACAATTTTGTATCTTTTCTCTGTGAAATGACCTTTTTAACAGGGGTTTATGCTGAGTATTCGTTGCAGAATCGCTTTGGTTCTCTTATCTCTCTCTTTGGCTTGTCCGCCATTTTGAAAATTTGCTCAGGAGGGGATCTGGGTTAGCGGCCGCGCCAGGCTGGAACCGACAAAAACAAATGTCCATCGCAGTGGGGAAACAGTTTGATATGAATTTAAAAGTGTGTTGAGTAATCTACGTCACATTGGGAGGGACCGCTGACCGAAGATAAGTTGGCCGTGATCACGAAAATTAATGGCGGAACGGTTCTCAAATCGTAATTTCTCGCCCTAGAATTGACTTTCAACTAAAATCATAATTGAAAAGGCTTTATTAATCACTAAAAATTCATATTATAATGAAATAACTGAATTTTTCGGATTATCAAATTATAAGGCGGTTTCATCAGAGTGCTCCTTAAAGAAATAACATTGAAAATGAATCAACAAAATATATGGCGTAGAAAATTTTAATTCTTCACTGTTCGATTGCGCGATTAACCGATGTTTTCAGCACGCAAATGTTTACTACGTAAACATGGAGACGGAACAACCTCCACACGATAACCTTGGACTAGACTATACCTTTGGATTGTGGAATTTGGACCTTGCCACACTACATATGACAACCGTAGTGAATTTGAGAAAATGGGTGAAAATAGTTTTAAACGTCTATAAACGATTTAAGTAGAAACAATACTCTGGAAACTGCGTGAGTATGTAGACTTACTTTTGTTGATAATGTTATAATATTATTGTAATGACGTAATCGTTTTATATGTCACTTGACCTTGTAGAAAGCACATACTTTTTGGTAGTGCCGTGTGCTCGACACAGTTCTTCGATTAAAACAGTTCTTTTGATTAAATTCGATTCGAAGATGTTACAATCATGTTGTTACTTGTTATTATGTAATTTCAGTTTTAAATTGTTATTTTTAAATATTTTCCATTATGTATTTTTTTGTTGTTGTTTTTGCTGTCAGGTGTGGTTTTATTGTTGTGTGCGTTTCAGTTGCACTAATTAAGCTTCACTAGACGCAGAAAAAGCTCTCTCAGGATTCAGAATGAAAAAGAGAAAGGAATGTCAAGCTAAACTTTTATGATCAAGATTGGTAAAGTATTTCCAATATAAGTAAACAAGAGATTACTAACCAGCCACTTGAAGAAAATTTATCGGCTGGTTTTAGGTACGAGTCTTACAGACCGGTCATTATTTCTCGCCTGGGAGGAGGGGGGTGGTTCAGAGGATTTTGGTTGATATCCCTCCTCATTGGCAGTTAACTGACAGTCGGTTATCTAGAACCTCCCCCCCCCCCACCCCCATAACATTCTGTTAGCAACTACTGATTCCCCGTCGGTTCCCTCTAAAAACCATGTGATCCTCCAAGTTCCTCTACTCCTCCCCTCAGGTGATAAGTAATGACTGGTTTCATAGTGGGATTCTTTTTCATTGATTTTAGTGACATCCCTTGTGATACTGAAAGCCAAAGAGAAGAGCCGTACACGCAAAACCAGAAACGGCGACCAACCGAACTAAAGCTGCCCCCCTGGATAGCGTGGTTGGAAATTCACCATCGGGTGAATATGCAGGGCACACGGCAAAACTCTTGAATGAAGACAGTTACTGTCGTTTGTTAAAAGAAGAATACGGTCGCGTTCTGTATGAAAGAGACCTTGCAAAACGAAATCTTGCAGTTGCAAATTACCGGCCTAATGAGGAGCTCCAGAAAGAGAGACATGACAAGGAATTTGGTAGGAATCTTGTCAGTCACTTTTCCTTTCGATCTTGACCGCTAAGTTATTCCGTTTTAATGAAAGGGCCCGTGTAAGTTGTCCTGCAGCCTTTTGTCCCTTGGCCATACAATCCCTGGTATCTCCTCACCCTCAGTACTTCGAGTCCCCCCCCCCCCCCGTCACGTAATCCCTTTAATTCTCCAGATTCGTTCCTGGCTTCGATTCATAGCTTTGTTATTTGATATATGTTACTATATTTGTATATTTTCTCAGCGACGAGAATTATATGCGAAGGCCTTAGCTAACAAAATGTATTAATCTCAGAAGCTGTGGCAGTCACAGATCAGAGCAACAACATGGAACATGTACACGAAGAACAGAACCGGTCTAGCCCCCGACTAAGCTCCAAATATTCGGGATTACCTTTGGATCATCGTGCTAGAAGGGAAAAAGGCACGAGAGTCCATACTCATCTTAACGGGTACGCAAATCACCTGAGTAACTCTGAAGACCAAGACGAACATGGAATTAAAGACAGCAATAATAATGTTAGTAATTGTAATGACGATCACAGCCGTGGTGGTGGTGGTGGTGATGATAATGACGATGATGGTGTCAGTAGAAACAGCGAGGAAAACAGTGACAACAGTGACGATGACAGAGGCAATGGAGATAAAGATGATGAAAACTGTGACGAAAACTGTGACAGCAAATACCATAATGATGATGGAGGGAACACTAGCCACAATGTTGAGGACGACTTTACCTGCAACAATGGCGGTTGTGCAAAGAGTCACACAATTCAAGCCCCTCTTTCTCCAAATGCAGACGAAACAACTGTAGGGTCAGATGAAACTGAAGAGTCTCTGACTGAGGAATTAAACGTCAGCTTGCGATTTAACTCTCAGCACAGCATTGACGAGGACACGGGCAACTTTAGTGTAGAGAATAGTAATAGAAACCCAGTAGGTAGCAATAGTATCAACAGCAATAATGACACTTCTTGTGAAAATCCCAACACCAGAAATGACAAGAAGAAAGCTAACAGATTCGAAGTGAGAAATAATGCCGAGCGTTCAGCGGAAAGAGATGGTATAGCTGCAAGCCAAGGAGCAAGACCAAAGATTGTACCGCAGAATCCAGTGCTGTTCGATGCACATTACCAGAATGGAAAGATACCATCCTTGGAGACAACTGGTATTGATCAGATTTTTCTCGCCCGGCACTCAACAGATCCAAGTCTTCCGCAGATCTCGTTTACAGAAAGTTATGACATGTACACTAGCAACGATTGAACCAAAACTTCTATAACTAGTAACAGCAGCTCCTCCTCACTTTGGAACCTCCCTCGTTCGCCGGCTCCTGAAAGAAGCGGGTTGGTGCTAGAGAATGTAACTTCCAGAGGGCTGATTCCATGGTATGGAGATCCAATGCCAGTAAATTACTAACCTGTGACATCAATGACGGGGCAGTTCTCCAACGCATGTAATTTCAGCCGCGACATTGACCGGTTAAACTGGAATGAAAATCTGCCAAGCAACATACATCTAACAAGCTTTTCAAGTTTTGGTAACTTTACTGCAGAAAATGGGACTCAGACAGCATCACCTTCACTTAGAGTCAGCCTATTGGCGCCCGCTGTTACCCCACCAAGTTCCAGGATACGTTTTCAAACCGCCATTTCGCAATTTTCTTCAAGTACGATGTCAGGAAGTGTAGCCCCAGTTACTTCCACTTATGATATGTTAGGTAGCTATGGACGAGAACGAGTAGGGGACTTCAAAAGGTACAGGCCCTCCTTTAGAAATAACCAAGCAAATAGTGGTTTGACTTCACCAGAAATGGTTATTCCAGAGAGACGAGAAGAAAGCTCGAGGAACCATCACCTATTCAATAATCAACGGGAAGGTTCACATGCTTCAGTATCGCTTGGGGACCCTTCACTGGTTTCTCTAGAACAACAAGTGGCTGAAATCGATAGAGTTCTTAAAAAACGAAAAGAACGGACCAAAAGACAGAGCGAGGCGGCACAAAGACATCGGGAGATAAGGGAAAAGAGGCAAAAAGAGGCAAGAGAAAGGAAAGAGAGAAGAAAGAGAAACGAGAGAACAAGAGGAGAGAGAAAGAAAAGAGAGGAAACAGAGAGAAATGAGAGAAAGAGAAGACGGAGAAACGAGAGAGAGGGAACTGAGAGAAATGAGAGAAAGAGAAGAAAGAGAAATGAGAGAGAGGGAAGAAATAGAAAATAGAGGGAGGATGGAAAGAGAATTGGAAGAGAGAAGAGAACGCGAAACAAGAATAAGACATGACAGTATTGTAGAAGAGAGCCTTCCCCTTCAGGAGACTCCACTATGGCAGTGTGAACATTACCAGTGGAGATGCAGCGTCAAGTTTCCATGTTGCGGAGTGTTTCATCCGTGCCACCGCTGTCACAATTTATCGGGGACATGCCCTGCTGATGAGAAGGCACATCATGCGACGCATGTCAAGTGCGGAAATTGCGGACTCGAAGAAGAGGTTAGCATACTTGAACTTTTGTCGTACTGAAGTAGCTTAGAGGTAATTACCCGATTGATTCATTCCCAAAATACCTGTCTTTAAGATCCAATGGAAGTGAGTTACATCTAACATCAGATTGATCAGAAAACCAAGAGCGTCAGAAAGCCTTCGGTTCGAGTCGACGTAAAAAGCAAATTCCTCGTGAACATTAAGGCCAATCAGATCAAAGCGCGGAAAAAAAAGTTGTGCCCAGGTTCCCACTGGTTTTAGTGTGGGTTAGAAGGTGGTCGTCGGTGTGAGTCTGTTTATGTCACGCCTCTGCAAAAATTGCCACACGGACATTGCTTATGCCGAAAACATTTATAACTCGCAATGTTTAGTTAACAAATTCTTGGCAAAATATTTTTTCTTCTGACTGATGATATTCTCAGATAAATGAAGGAAGTCAAAATTGCAGACGTTGTGGCTTAAAACTGTCAGAATATTTCTGCCCAAAGTGTAAGCATTTTACAGGAGTTGACAAGAACCCTTTTCACTGCGAGAAGTGCGAAATCTGCCGGTAAGTTGGTTTTATATTGAAAGACGCAAGGACTTGTTGAAAAGTTTATTCGCTCGTGCGCAAAACATAATAGCCAGTTATATACAGATTTAAACGCCTTTTTATAATAAATTGTTTTCTTTCAACTTGCTGGAGATAGTTTCAAGAGACGTGCCATAGATTGAAAGAAGAAAACGATACATTGCACATTATCCTGTTTAATCTTTGCAAAGAACATTTCAATCGTTTTTGCTTTGCAAAAATTAAAGTTTTGGGAGAAAAATCCACCGGCTTGGAATGACGTTAGTGACGTAATACTTTGTATCATACAATTTCAACAATCTGTTTTGCAGCATTTACAAGGACAGATCCTTTCACTGTGATGTGTGCAATGTTTGCCTGGACAAGCGACTAAAAGGAAAACACAAATGTCGGCCAAATTCAGGACATGACGAGTGTTGCATTTGCTTGGAGGTAAATTAGAGCTCATATCTCACGCTTTTAAATTGCTTCAAACACCGAGCTGAGAACTTTCGCCATGAAGCAATAATCTTTAACGCCATCTAAAGCCTCAGGAGACACTGTTCAGGGTAGCGTTTTTACTGACACTTTAAATTCTGCACTCTATTTCAGGACGCGTTCAGCGGTTGTCAGATCCTGCCATGCTCTCATAAGGTTCACAGGGAGTGTGCCATTGCAATGATACAGAATGGCGTGTAAGTATGCTTAAAATAGTCTATAACAAGTGTTAGAAACGTTTTAAAGGATGCTAACGAACGTGCGAAAGTACAACTTATGGAATAGTGGCGATGATAACGATAATAAATGATAATGATAATACGATATTATCAATAAAGTTTTCAACTATGGAAAAGGATGCGACGTTAGTTCTTTGGGAAGACGAAGCTATTTTCATGAAACTCTTATTGCTGTTATCAATTTATGTATAAAGATTTTTTTACTTAGTGCCATGAAAACGCCATTACTCTTTAGGGATGTGAACATCATACCCGCATTCTGTGGGTCCAATAAATAGCATTATTTTACGCAAAGGTACAGTATCTAACGACAGTTTTCGATTGGGTGTCAAAGTAATTTGCGATTGCTTTGGTTTTGCATTACCTTACTCTCAACCTCGTTCCCAGGGCCTTTTCCCTTAGTTGGCCCTGGAAAAGAGGTTGCTTTTCTCTCTGATTGGTCCAGAAAACTCGCGCCAGCCTCTAAAACCAATTACGACTTGGCCACACACGTGCACGTTTTCTCGCGCTTCAGGGAGTTTACCTGCCGTCTCTTTGAATCCTTATTGACTATTAGCAAATTCAATCGAGTTTCAAAAGCAACTAGGGTTGCAATGGCTTTCCTTCACCGCGCCCTGTGATTGGTTTCTAAATCTCACGCCAACCTCTCAAGATCTCTCAGCAATTGAGATGCAAAACTAAACCCATCCAGGATTTGATCACTCCTTTTTTCCCGCCTTTGAAGAGTTTGCTTAGAGCGCTCTGGATTTCACAGTTTTTGTTTCTTTTGCTTTTAGACGTAATTGCCCAATATGCTGCCACCCTCTGTACGGTCAGCTCCGGCAGTAACTTCTTTGACTCTAGAAACAGAGTGATCCTTGCCAAGATGGCGAAGTTAAACTAGAATTCTTCACTAGGAAGTGCAGGTTTAAATACTGCACCAAGAAATGTGCGCTAATAACTGATACCAATGAGTTAAAGAAAATGAGAAAAACGCGTTTAATTAATTATTTTATACTCAATTTGAGATCAGTGCTATCAGGAAAATGAGCGCAATATTCATACCAAGCTGCACATACCGTCAAGATAAGAAAAAAAAAAAATTAAAATAAAATTGCCTATAACTGATCTAAGACAAAAAGAGATGAATAGTGAAACGATCTAAATGCCTCGTTAGAAAAATAGATTGACGTGGTTGGTAACCAAAAAGAAAAAAAACAGCTTCAAAAGCGATAACGAATTCAAATTAATAGTCATATAAGTCTGATATCATAATGGCCACCGTTATAATAGTCTGATATAATAATGGTTGTATAACTGCGAAAGCGTTACTTTTTTAACTCGAATATTTATCCACATCGGCGTTAATAGTAGTAGAAGTGGTTTGAAACAAAAAAAACGTAAAATACAAGTTAAGTTAACTAAATAAACGAATTACAAACAGAAAAAAAGAATAAAAACGAAGCGAAACGGCAAATATACTTTCATTAATAACGCTATATCTAGAAACTACAATAGCAAGTAACTGGAATACTTCCAAACAGAGAACTGTGACGGCGCGACAGCTGTGGATGAACTGATTTAAAAAAGTGATTACGGTACGCGAAAAAGAAATGGGCTTTAGATACAAGAAGATTGCCAAATAACGTGCATTATTAGAAATGTTCAAAACAGGTATAAATGACGAAGAAAAACGCGAACAAACTTAACAAATAACACATAAAGAAGGTGTGAAAAAATAAAGGACGAAATAAACAAATATCAATGACACTAAAGTAATTAGCGCTTATTAGATCCTACAGGTTTTGTTCCGAGAATGAAAGAATTTCAAGTTAACTCGTAATGATAAAGAGTAGAAAACCCACCAGAGCGAATTCGGCAAATCTATTATTAAATCCATTAGAGCAATCGTTACTCGTACGTGCATATTGTCGGAACTAAGTAAATAGCTTAACACCGAGGCAGCACATATTTTTTTAAGTTAAGGTTCTTACGACGTGGCTTGCATTTTTTTTAAATTCTATTTTCTATTTTTTTTTTTTATTATTCACGAGTCGATGAAACAGTACTATATTTTCTTTAGATAGTAGTTGCATCCTACAAAATAGATATTAGAAAATACGTTTCTCCTGATCATTGCTCTCACCATAATAGGCTATTTTCTTTTTCACTTATTTTTTTAGCTACAGTACAATTACAATTCCAAATAAGAGATAAATGCATAAAAACTGATCGTTTATTATTCTCACGTTTTTACGACGTGAATGAGTGCTTGTTTTTTAAATTCTATTATTAGTGATTTTTTTTACTCACGAACAAACAGTATTAAATTTTTTAGCTGATAGTAACATCCTACAAAAAAAAATTTATAAGTAGTACGTTTCTCCTAATTATTGCTCTCACCACAGTAGGCTACTTTTTTCACTTAATTTTTTTTAGCTACAGTTTAATGCTGTTACAATTCGAAATAAAATATAAATTGGCTTAAAACTGATCGTTTATTGTTCTCAGTATTTTGTCATGTCAAAGTGTTCTCAGATCTTAGATATTCCCAATATCAGCTTGATGGAAACAAATGATATCTCAGCGTAGGATTTGCTCGGCGACAATCTTGTGTTGAAAGAGACGTGGCACCAAAACCCTGAAAAAGAGAACATTTTTTACTGTACTTGAATTTTTAGAATCAATTGTCTCACTAAATGCTTTCTACATTGTCACATCATGCAAGTCTTGGGAAAGACCTTGCACATTGCAAGATCTCCATCCCTCAGGAAATCTCCCTTAAATGATAATACATTGATAAACATTGTATGGTGCCACTGCTTGCCCTCTCACAGAGAGACAAGAGAAAAGTGCTTTGATGTCAAAATGATAACTTTCAGCCCCTTGTGATGGCGTAGTCTGATCGTCTGGGTGAGTGTAGTCCTGAGAAGGACTGTTGTAGGTAGTAATGACTAAGATGTTTACACAACCTGGGAAGAAGTCCGCATGAGAGACAAGGTACACTGACCCTTTTAAAGGAACTTTTTAGGGTGAAAATGCCCTTACGCACAAAAAGGAACTTTATTTAGTACAATACTGCCGGTCTTATTGTTAAAGTATTGTAGTGTATGTTTGCGGAAGAGGCAGTGGCCAGATGATCAGTGGACTGGACGCTGGGTCGAGAGGTCTGGGATATGCTCCAGCTGGGTGTAGCACAGACTTTACATTAGCAGAGGTGTTATGGAGAGTGCCCGTATTTTCTAGAAAGTGTTGTGTTACAGAATTACTAAACATAGAACTCAGTGAGGAAGTTTCTGGAACCCTTAGTCATGCTGACTCATTAAGAACTCTTAATGGAACTTTCTAGAACCCTTAGTCAGCATATTTTGTTATTATGCAATAGCAAAGTAATGATCATGACAGGACAGAAAAATGCGTGCACTGTAAGTACCTCCCGTTGTCCCATACAAAGCCTTAGAAAAGTTTTCTAAGGCTTTGTATGGACAACGGGAGGTACTTACAGAGCACGCATTTTCCGTCCTGTCATGCTAAAAATAGTTGTATAACAGATCCTTGGAATATTCTAGAACATTTTGTAAAAGATATATAAGGGGTCGCGATCGGTTGAAGTTAGCCTTTCTTTTAGAGCAGGGCCAGTGTATTGTGAAACAGTGTGCTGTCGCGAAGAGCCCAGGAGAGCTAGTGTTGTTATAAGCCCGGACTGGAATCGTCAGCCGGGTGGAAGGCTACGTTGAGAAAAGTTTTGTGGACATCGATAAGTCACAAGGATCTTTGAAGAGAACTGTAAGCTGTGCAGTAGTACACTGAGAGTATAGTTGGGTTCTAAGATAAGAGGACAGTTATTGTATTGATTCGGTATAATGGTATCGCTCCGTAGTAAGATCATTACGTCAATCAATGAGGTAGTTGAGTTGGTACGAGTTGTATCTTTCTATCGGTTGTGAAAATATCGTAACAGTAATAACAAGAAAACTCCAATGAAAATTCCCGAAGATACATGCGGTCATAGACTGGCTATTTTTACTTCTTGCGGCTCAAGACACCTTAAGGGGTATCCTACGAGATACTGAGAAATACCGACGTCTACCGTCAAAATTACAGCTGAAAATTTGCGACAACAGTTAGCACTGAAACTGGATTGGTTTAAATTTGTCAGTAGACGGGACTTTCAGTCATTAGAAATTAATTCACAGCAAGGTAGAACACTGTTAACGTAGTAGGTTTAAGGTATACGATGTCTAGTCGCCAAAATCATGGGCGTTAAATGGTGGTAGGAAATGTCGTACGAGCCGACGCAACTTGTCTTTAATTAGTAATGTCGATCCGTCTCACTGGAAGTTGATTCGCAGAAGAACACAAATGGAATGTTGATGAACCGAGGCAATTTGCACGGAAGCGGTCGATTCACAGAACATAATTTAGTAAATGTTGAGTCGACACGATTTGTATGGGTCGACTCGACTTGTCTTTAATTAAATCGATTCTTATCACAGGAAGCCGATTCTAAGAAGAAAAAAATACAAACTTAAAAGTCAAATGGAGGTAGTAAATGTTGACGAGTCGAGACGATTTGCACGGGTCGTCTCGACGCTTTTTTTGTTAAGTCCATGTCGATTCGCAAAAGATCCCATGACACACCTAAGCGTTAGAGCATAATAAATGGAGGGTTCTAAATGTTGACGAATCGACACAATTTGCAAGGGTCGACTCGACTCCATTTTGGGAACGTCAACCTTTCTCATTGGATTCACAGAAAAATGCACACGAACCTTTCTCGTTTAACATGGGTAGATAGACGCGCTATCAACGCAGGGGCACGCGCTAGAGGCGGATTCATGCTGACGTCATTGTTTACATTTTTGCTTATTTGCATACGGCTTTGTGTAAAGAAGGAGGCATGTTAGATACAAATTGACTTCAGGCAGCTAAAGAGCTAGAAAATCTTAGTACATGGTGAAATTTTTAGCTCTTTGGGTGTAATTTTCAAGGAGAAATAGTCCATCAAAAACTGCAAAATTTCTGGGTGGCAAAAGCGCTAATGAGCTCATACATTCTATGTAAAATTTTGAGTTTTTAAACCCGTGTTGCACAAAAAGTATTCAATGCATCAGGCTCGTATTCATTGGCCGAGTTAATCGTTCTTTGACCTTTCGATATTCAGAACTGATTTATTTTTAACTCCATCAGAAACTGAATTGCTTATGCTAATGAGGCAAATATTGTAAACAAGGATTCCCCTATTTCGTGTCTTTTTTTGTGTGCGTATCATCCATTAATTACGTACCTGGGTGCAGAAAAAAAGGAAGTTGTCGTTAGGAAGAGGAAGAGGCTGGATGGCGTCGGGAAGGGGAAGTTTTATTAACTTTCCTTATTAGCCGATTACGTAATGTCTTTAAGTGTCCTAGAAGTCGACTTCCAATATGACGGGAAGACTTGATCAAGACAATCGTATTATTCGAGTCGAATTGAATTGAGCCAACCGCATTTTCATCTCTCTCTCGTAACAAGTTGCAGAACATTTTCAAGTGTCTTGCAAATCGACTTCCGGTATGACGGGTCGACTTCAACTGAGGCGAATTGTTCGATTCGAGTTGTTCGATCACAAATTTTTATACCTTTAGGACTGATTGCCTTGAATATCGACCTCCGGTATGACCTTCTCCATCTCAAAAGGGACGGTTTATTCAGATTCCGGTTTCACGAGATTTCCGTGACGTCCAATAAGTCGATTTGTAAACTGAAGAATCGACTTAATTTAGGTGCATGGGACAACCCTCATTTGTAGCTTAAGATCACGGGGTCTACGAATTCGTAATGAGACGAATTCGTAAATGAAATTAGAAATGAAAGGGGCGAATTTGGTAATTTTAAAACCGCCTCGGCATTAGTTCCGTTAACAGCACTTCGCAATTCCGCCTTCTACATTTAGCTCGACGAATTCGACTCAACCACAATGCTGTGAAAGAACTCTGACGTAAGTTTATAGATCTTCTTTAGTGTGTTTCATACTCGTCTATTGCTACCTGATCCTGACATTTCATGGCTTAACTATATGATATAAGTTAGAGTAAGGACCACGTGTTCGAATTTCTTTACACTTAAAGTCTGTTTCAATTCTTGCCGTTGGTAGACTGAAATTATTTTATTAATCAATAACTCGGTTCCTACTGAATTCTAGATATTTTTTAAGGAATTAATTCATTATCTGTAGACTAAAAGTCAGCGGCGTAATACTGGCTACAGTCCTTAATTTTCAGTATTACTAATTGTAAGATTTTATGGAATTCATTTAACGGAGTTGATGAATGATTTACCCAGCTTAAAATAAAAATTTATCTCATCATTTCTTCATCAAAGGCCTCAGCCGCAACTCTTGAGAAAAACTCTTTGAAATGTCGGAAGATGATGGTGTAGCTCCCATTGCGGGGCTATGTTTTACAAAAACATCCGGCAATCTCTCATGTGCTTTTGAAGGAAAATTGTCGCTTTCATGTTGGGATATTTGACTATTTGTTACGGTGAATTATCGTTGTTGATAGAAACCCTAAGCTCGAACAGTCGGTGAGTTTTCGTTGTATTTGAGTATACTGTAATTTCGTTTGTTCTAAGCGTATTTAGTTCTGTTTGCAGAAAACCTCCCTTACTGGTTTAGTTGAGTTTTCAAGTATCATGTGGTTCTGCGAAAAATAAATAACAGGTGGGGACCTGAGTCTCTCCTGGATCGAGAGTGTAATACTTGTGATCATCAACAAAACTAGGGCAGTACCAGTTAACAAGTTATATTTTGAATCACATGTAATCCATTGTTTGGGGTGTGTACTTGAAAGTAGTTCAAGGTGTGGCGACCTCCCTGATTGCTGAGAAAAATAATAACTCAGAACAAGAATAAATAAAAGGACAGAGACAGACAGTCCAGGAGTTAGCCGGAATATGTCGATTTGACAAACCGGTAAGTTTATTTTTACTAGAAGTTTTGGGCAAAAATGGAAATTAGTTTTCCCAAACGTCTACACTATAAATCCTAGATGTAGTTCCTTATTTCTAAAGTTATTTTAATAGTTATAATTTCTCCGTGTACATGTACTTTTTTATTAACTTGGGACGATTAATGTAGTTTACATTTTGAAAATTTGCAACTCTCTTCTTTTGAACCATAACTGTTCGGATCTGGGGGTTTTTTCATCGAAAGCTACATGTACATTGTGAATCTTGCTCGTCCGTCCGCTAACAGGAAATCCAGACGAACAGGAGAGAATTTGGTGCCCCAGTGGAGTAAACTGCTTGCTCATCACATTTGCCGATCAAGCCTTCCTTCAGCTCTAGGAAACACGTGCCATTTTTCGTTAATTGTGAAGGAAACGTGCTTACAACGTCGAAAGATAAAGGTAAAGTCTGTTTACGAGCCTAGTGGCCCATTAGGCCGGTGCTTAACTCCGGTTTCTGTAGCATGAAGCGACTAGGAGTATTTCTACTCCCCCCTAGATGGGATGCCAGTCCATCGCAGGGTTACCCCGAGCATTAAATTGCCGGTACCCATTTATACACCTGGGTGAAGAGAGGCACTGTGAGAGTAAAGTGTCTTGCCTAAGAACGACAACGTCGAAAGCGTTATATTAATTGTTCGTTCACAATATAATGAATGACATGTATTTTGTTACGAGCGAATAACGTAACAAGCTTTTAAACAGACATCTTACCTTTTTGCAAGAAAAGATATGATGACTTTTTGGTTAACCGTTTCGTCCGATACTTTCGCAAATTCTGATTGGCTAGGGATGGTTTTCTTTCATACTAACGATAGAGATTGTAAACGGAATAATATGTCAGCTTAATGGACTACAGAGATTGACGATGAGTTGCCGCTACTTTAGGCATGGAGAATTATCATGAAGAGCAGCAGAAAGCTAATAAACTAATAAGTTACTTGTTTCTTGCAGTGATCCTTTCGACTGAAAGATGAGTCGCTCTTTCTTCCCACTCGCAGCGTAACTATCTCTTAAAGAAAACTTCGAGATTCTCAAACGCGGCGATGCTAATCGAACAATATGTCCTCCTCTTACTCTATACAAAAACCGATCATTTTCTTTTTCAATTCCCTTAAAGCAAAGTATATATTTGAACATGGACACTGAATGGCAAATTTTCCCGAAATAATTTAAGTGAAATCACTTAAATGTTGTCGTTTACCTCGATTACTTTTCATGCAAGCACGTGCCACTTCGCAATAGATTTATCAAATAACATAATTTTGCATAGATTAGAGTAACGTGAATACACGATTTCGTGAAGTACGTTTTTCGTAGACGTTCCAGTTTAAGTTTAAGTTTAATCCATTCGCCACGGGAGTGGATTAAACTTAAAACAATCAATCAATCTTTATTCCTCCTAAGATAAAAAGACATCTTAAGGTTACCGTGCACCTTCAGGGGTGTCTCGCGTGCAAGCGATGTAGCGCGTCCAGTTTAAACTGTAGATATCTAAACCACTTCATCAAATTAAAGCTTCTAGGACTGGCTATCAGACTATACCAAAAATTTTGAAAACAAATTAATTGTCCAATTTTTCACGACTTCTAAATGCGAGCGCCCGAATCACCTTTTTAGCGCTACAAGTCAAAGGGAATTTGTTCGATTGCTCTCAAATTTTGACAGTAGCTAGTTTTAGATATAAACAACAAAACTGTGTCCGAATTCTTTATTTCTAAATACCTTTTTTTCAAGAGCGATTTTTGTACGATCACGTCACATTTTTTAATCTTATTTCAAAAATGTTCTGTGACTTTTCACTGAAATTGAATATGGGAAATCGCAGACACGTTTTTTTAGCGCATTGGCCCTGGAAACGGAGGAACACATTAAATAAGCGAAAAACAAAATTCGCTTTGACATGTAACGTTCAAAAGGTGGTTTGGGCGCTCGCATTTAGAAGTCGTGAAAAATTCGACAATTCATTTTTTTTCAAAATTTTTGGCATAGTCTGATAGCCAGTCCTGTAAGCTTTAATTTGATATAGGGGTTTAGATATCTACAGTTTAAATCGGACGCGGTACATCGCTTGCACGCGAGACACCCCTGAAGGTGCACGGTAATCTTAACCCTGTGCATACTTAGTGACACATATGTCCAGATAATACCGTTACTACTTTTGATACTTGTTTCTTGTTGAGCTTAAGACACAACGTATGATGCACGATCCTCGCACTAGATAGCGCTATTTATGCAATAGCGAAAATCAGACCTGAAAAAAATCAGGCCTGTACGGGACTCGAACCCCTGACCTCTGCGATACTAGTGCAGCGCTCTACCAATTGAGCTAACAAGCCAACTGGGAGCAGGCCGTTAAGTTGATTCGTAATAAGCCCGTGAAAGTGATAAATGAGATAGAATGAATATATGAAGTTCATATATTTTGAACTGCGGTATTAGATACGTATGATGCACGATCCTCGCAGTAGATAGCGCTATTTATGCAATAGCGAAAATCAGACCTGAAAAAAATCAGGCCTGTACGGGACTCGAACCACTGACCTCTGCGATACTAGTGCAGCGCTCTACCAATTGAACTTCATATATTCATTCTATCTCATTTATCGCTTTCACGGGTTTATTACGAATCAACTTAACGGCCTGCTCCCAGTTGGCTTGTTAGCTCAATTGGTAGAGCGCTGCACTAGTATCGCAGAGGTCAGTGGTTCGAGTCCCGTACAGGCCTGATTTTTTTCAGGTCTGATTTTCGCTATTGCATAAATAGCGCTATCTACTGCGAGGATCGTGCATCATACGTATCTAATACCGCAGTTCAAAATATATGAACTTCATATATTCATTCTGTCTCAATAACAAACAAGGAATCAATTCTGCTAATGATCTCTTGTCAATAATGAGTATTGGAAATCAGTTGTATTCAAGTTTCTCTCAGTTAACCAGACAATCATTTTTAATGCAGACAGAATTACCCACACTTTTAAATGTGTTCAAGACTGAAGAGCCTTTCAATCACTTTTATCCGAAAATTTCAACAATTTTGTCTTGACAATAGGATGTACTGCAGTTGCTATCTATTGTAAAGGTAATATGGGCTTGAAAATATTTGATTCTCGTGCAAGGAATATTTATTGTAGAAGCCATCCTCAAGGTACATGTGTGCTGCTTGAACTATCATCACTGAATAGCTTAGTACATTATTTTCAGAGTGTACATAACAATGATATATTTGAGTTGAAAGGGGTTAAAATTAACAAGAGTTCAAAATAGTACCCTTTTTCAGAGTCATGCCTGTGAAACCAGAAAGTTCAATGTGAGTTGTGCAGTGGCTGTCTATTCACTCTGCTACTCCGTAATAAAGTCATGTAGTTATTGGAATTCAAAAACCTTATCTAATGTTATTCAGTATGGCAAAAGATTATATGAAAAATCAATTCCTGAAAATCTTGTAAGAAATAATGTTGAATGCACAGGGTTTTTGATGTGGTTTTCAGTTTTTTGTATGACATGTATTTTTAAATCCACAAAAAGGTCAAAATATGTGTATTCCCTCTTGGTATTTAATAAAGGTCAAATGCCTCTTATTGAATTACTAAAACTGTAAATAGCGCTACTTCTCTTGTTGGGGCCATCAACAATATTCAATATTCAGATATTTTTCTGTTAAAAACAATATGAACAACTGAACATTAATATTGCTTCAATCTACTGATTTCTGACAACTCCCTCTGGGTGATCATTTGGCAACAAACTATGACTCGGTACCAATAATAGATGAAAAATTCCCTTCTCCTTCCAGTTAAAGGCAGATACATAACCTACTCAAGGTTTTGTAAAAGCCTTGAAAGTCCTTGAAGGTGCTTGAATTTAAAAATAAAAAATTCAAGGCCTTGAAAGTACTTGAATTTGAGAACTAGGGCTTGATTTTTGCAATGCTTTTTCTAAGCAATTTTCAAGTTGAAAATAACAGTACTTTCATGGAAAAGCTGAGAAATAATATTAAATGATTTTAAAATTGCTTATGCAAACCTTTCCAAAAGTGGTCCTTCAATTTTCTCAAACTTGGCCTTCAAAGTCATTGAAAAGTCCTTGAATTTCAACCCTTGGAATCTGTAGTAACCTACTCCTATTATAGTAATATATAATTTTGATTGTTATCTAGTACCATAACAACATTCATTACACTTCAGCAAACAAAAATAAACACAAGTAGACTTATCCATGATCGGCAAAGACGGAACTGCGTGACGACAGTAACAATGGCATGATTTGATCATTTCGCAATATTATGTATGTTACTTCAGTCTGTACGTGTACTCGACACTATCTTCAAAGGAGACCTTGAGCAAACATAAGAAGTACATCTTGAAGAAATCTGGGGAAAAAAATAAACAAACGAACAAACCATATTTGGAATTTCCAAAGTAAGTCTCGAAGTCCGTTCGCAAAATGTGTATTAAAGCGCAGGAAACTTTGCATGAACGTTTCTGTTAAAAAAATCGCTTTGCGTGACCAGCACGACTTCGAGAAGCTTCGCGAAAGGTCATACTCTGTTTATTTTAGTGAATTGCGCAAGAGTTTCTAAAAGAGGTATATTTTGTAATCTTGCTATGATTAGACTATTTAAAAAGATCTAGAATTTAATTTTGCAAGTATATAAGTAGGCGAGGCTAAGCGAGGTTTTAACTAGTTTTCACATGCGAAGACAGTTTGACTTTAACGTGTTCAGTTAAGTGAGACAAGGCAGTGTTATCGAAGTCGGCGGAGGCCGTGTGAATTTTTCAAGTTGAGTGAAGTTGGCGGAGGCCGTGTAAGTTTATCAAGTTACGTACTGTAGTAGAGTTTTATTTCGTGGAAACTACGTTCATTCTCTGGAATAAATCTTCTTGTTGCTCTCCCGACAACCTTGAGTTCAGTGTGGTCTCCGAACTACCCGGGCCGTCCTCTAAAAGATTACCCGCGTAACGGTTTCCGACCCTTTATTATACATTCCCGTGTACAAAGATAAGCTCAAGAACTCTTAACATGTCCAAGGATCAGTGTATGCATGATTTAGGTGGCTACGACCATGAAATTTTCTAAAAACTTGTGACGTGTTTTTGTCTTGTTTTTCACCTCAGTGTATCGTTGATTCTCCTTTACACCGCGACATTCCGGGGAAAAACAGAACCATTCAAACAAAACCAGCAGCAACACAGAGAAACTTAGCTGTTGCATTGTTGGTCCACTGGATCCTAACGAGGCTGAAAGTTTCCCCAGAAACTTACCATCCGGTGAGTGTTCATGGTTCGAAGAGAAACGTATCGATGAAGAACGTTACTGTCGTTTGCCTAAAAGAGAATACGGCCTTCTTCTGTTTGAACGTGACCTTGCTAAAAGAAATCTCAGAGTTGCAAATTACCGGCTATCCGACGAGAGACGACGGCAAAGAGATCAGGGAAGATATGGTAGGTATTCTTTCCTTTACCGTTCGATCTGACTTTCTGCGTCGAGACACATATTGAAAATTTAATTCAAAGACGGCCCAAATATCATCTTGTCCCGGCGCAATATTACTACCTCAAGAATGGCACCACACCGTCCGATATCCTACTAGTTTGATCGATCAGACTACAAAGCCGTATTTTCATAACTTATCTTGATGCAGCATTCTTGAGTGTGGACTTGCGTCAGAGGAACCCTGTTACTTTTAACATGCATACATCTACCCCTTTTCTTTCTTATATCGAGCCCTTTGTCCTTAGTTGCTCATCTCTATCCCCTGGTATCTCACCTGTTGATTTTTTCAGCAACAAGAACTGTTTCTCAATCAGTAAACCTACCGGTAACAAAGCTGTACTATTTGAACTTTCCATAGGAGCTAAGGAAACTGCAATTCAGCAAAACAACATGGAACATGTACACGAGGAAGTGTACCAGTCAAGCCGACTGAACTCGAAATATTCGAAATTACCCTTGGATCATCACACTAGTGGAGCGGAAAACATGGAAGAATATAATCATCTTTGCAATAACACAAATCACCTTAGCGATAGCCAAGAAAGTAACTCTGAAGAAGAGGTCAAGCATGGAATTAAGGACGCCAATAATTACGTTAACAGTTTTAATGACAATAACGACTTTGGTGATGATGATGATGACGACAACGATGACGACTGTGCTACCAATTTTGGCGTCTTTGCTAAGAAATGCAAAGTTCAAGCCCACCCATTTCCAAATGCAGAAAAAACACCTGTAGGGTCAGAAGAAACCGCGGAATCCCTGACCGAAGAATTAAACGCAAGCTTGCGATTTGACTCACAGTACAGCATTGACGAGGACACGGGCAACTCTTGTGCTGAGAACAATGATGGAAGCCTAGCCAGTAGCAACAGTATCAGCAGCAATAATGATACTTCTTGTGAAAATTCCGACACCAGAAGTGAAAAGGGAAAAGCAAAAGACGCCCAGAAAACTAGCAGTTATGAAAAAGAGAATAATGCAGAGCTTTCAGGGGAAAGAAACGGTAACGTTACAAGTCAAGGAGCAAGACCAAAGAATCGTCCACAGAATCCAACCACGTTCAACGCATTTGAAACAAACTATCATGATGAGAAGATACCATCCTTAGAGACAACTGGTATTAATCAAAATTTTCTCGCCCGGCACTCCACAGATCCGAGTCTTCCGCACAGCTCGTTTGCAGAAAGTTATGACATGCGAGCTTGCAACAATTATTCAAACGATTGGACCCAACATTCTATAACCAGTAATAGCAGCTCCTCCTCACTTTCGAACCTCCCCCGTTCGCTGGGTCCGGAGATAGGTGGGTTGATGCGAGAGGACACACAATCCAGGGGGGTGAGTTCACGGTACAGAGATCCAATGCCAGTGATTTACCAAGCTATGACACCAGTGATGGGGCAGTTCCCCAGCGCCAGTGGCTTCAGCCGCGACGTTGACCTGTTTAACTGGAATGGAGATCTGCAACGTAACAATCATCAAACGAGCTTTTCAAGTTTTTGTGACTTTATTGCGGGAAATGGCACTCAGACAGCGTCACCTTCACCTGGAGTCAGCCCATTGGCGCCCGCTGTGAGATATCCAGCAGTTACCACACCAAATTACAGGATAAATTTTCCTTCCATAGACTCACAATTTTCCTCAAGTGCGATGTCAGGAAGTGTAGCTCCAGTTACTTCCACCTATGATGGGTCAAGTAGTTACGGACGAGAACGAGTTGGGAACTTCAGCAGATGCAGGCCCTACTATAGAGATGACCAAATAAATAGTGGTTTGACCACACCAGAAATTTTTTATCCAGAGAGACGAGAAGAAAGCTTGAGGAACCATGAGCTTTTCAATAATCAACAGGAGGGTTCATTTGCTTCAGTATCGCCTAGGGACCCTTCACTGGTTTCTTTAGAACAAAGAGTAGCTGAAATCGATAGAATTCTTAAAGAACGAGAAGAACGAACCAAAAGACAGAGAGAGGCGGCACAAAGACATAGGGAGATAAGGGAAAAGAGGCAAAGAGAGGCAAGAGAAAGGAAAGGGAGAGAACAAAGGAAAATGAGAGAACAAGACGAGAGAGAAAGAAAAGAGAGGGAACAGAGAGAAATAAGAGAAAGAGAAGAAAGAGAAATAAGAGAGAGGGAAGAAATAGAAAATAGAGAGAGAATGGAAAGAGAATTGGAAGAGAGAAGAGAACGGGAAACAAGGATAAGAGAAGACAGGATTGCAGATGAGAGCCTTCCCCTCCAAGAGACTCCACTGTGGCAGTGTGAACATTACCAGCGGAGATGCAGTGTCAAGTTTCCATGTTGCGGAGTGTTTTATCCGTGCCACCGCTGTCACAATTTATCGGGGACATGCCCTGCTGATGATAAGAAGGCACATCATGCGACGCATGTCAAGTGCGGAAATTGCGGAATCGAAGGAGAGGTTAGCCTCTTTTGCATACTTAGACTCTTGTCGTACTGAAGTAGCTAAGGAGTAGTTACACGATTTTATCCCAAAATACCTGTCATTAAGATCCAATGGGAGTGAGTTACATCTAAGCTCAGATTGATCAGAAAACCACGATCAATAGAAAGCTTTCAGCTTGAGCGTCATAACAAGCAAATTCCTCGTGGACATTAAGGCCAATCAGAACAAAGCGCGGGAAACAATTGTGCCCAGGTCCCCACTTGTCTTAGTCTGGCATCTGATTGGGTTGTAAGGTGGTATGAGTCTTGTTTTGATCATATATAGTTCTATACTGAAACCAATACTTCATGCTGATTTATTTTCGTCACTCAGTTAAAACAAGAGAGGTTTGCTCCAATGGGCAGCTGATTAAGTCACGCCGCTAAACAAATATTGCTTACGCCGGAAACAATTATGGCTCGCAATGTTCATTTGACAAATTCTTGGCAAAATATTTTACTTCTGACCAGTAATATTCTCATTTACTGCAGATAAATGAAGGAAGTCAAACCTGTAGAAGTTGTGGCTTAAAATTGTCAGAATATTTCTGCCCAAAGTGTAAGCATTTTACAGGAGTTGACAAGAACCCTTTTCACTGCGAGAAGTGCGAAATCTGCCGGTAAGTTGTTTTTCGATTGAAAGACACTAAGACTTTTTAAACATTTATTCACTTGTGTGCGAAACATCCTAGCCAGTTTTAAACAGAGTCAAACGTCTTTTTACAATGTCTTGTTTTCTTTAAACATATTGGAGATAGTTTCAAGAGATGTACCATAGACTGAAAGAAGAAAACGATACATTGCACACTGGCCTGTTTGACTTTACCAAAGAACATTTCAATCGTTTTTGCTTTGCAAACATTTAAAGTTTTGGAAGAAAAATCCGCCGGCTCGGAATGACGTTAGTGACGTGATGGGCCGTATTATACAATTTCAACAATCTGTTTTTCAGCATTTACAAGGACAGATCTTTTCACTGCGATGTGTGCAATGTTTGCCTGGACAAGCGACTGGAAGGAAAACACAAATGCCGGCCAAACTCAGGGCATGACGAGTGTTGCATTTGCTTGGAGGTAATTATAGCTCATATTTCATGCTTTTAAATTGCGTTAAACATCGAGCGGGGAGTCTACGCTTGGTAACAATAATCTTTAACGACATCGAAAGCCCCAGGAGACAGAGTTCATGATGATGAACACTTCAGGGTGTGAGTATTTTTGACACTTCAATTTCTGCTCGCTATTTCAGGACGCGTTCAGCGGATGTCAGATCCTGCCATGCTCTCACAAGGTTCACAGGGAGTGTGCCATTGCAATGATACAGAATGGCGTGTAAGTATATATGCTTAAATAGCCGATAACAACTGTTCGTAACGTTTTAAAGGATATTAATGAGCGAGAGCAGAACTGAAGGAATAGTAGCGACGATAATGATGAGAAAGGATAATGATGATCAGATATTATCAAGAAAATTTCAAACACGAAAAGGAATAACGCCGTCAGTCCTTTGGGGGAGACGACGTTGTCAGCATGAAAGTTTTCGCTGTTGTCAATTGATTTATTAAGATTCTCGTAGCTAGTGCCATGAAAACGCTTTTACGCTTTAGGGATGTAAACATCATCCCATATTCTGTAAGTATAATAAATTGCGCTATTTTACGCGATGTGGTACAGTATCCAACGACAGTTTCCGACTGAGTGTCGAAAGTAATCCGGGATTGCTTTGGTTTTGCTCTACTTCACTCTTTGATCGGTCCAGCAAACTCGTGCCAGCCTCTAAACCCAATTGCGACATGATCACACACGTTTTTCCGCGCTTCAAGGAGTTTGCCTGCTTTCACTTTGAGTCCTTATCGGCTATGAGCAATTTCAATCGAGTTTCAGAAGTAACCAGGATTATACTGGCTTTCCTTCACCTCGCCCTGTGATTGGTTTAGAAAACCCGCGTCAGCCTCTCAACAAATCAGATGCAAAACTCATCCCATTCGGGACTTGATCACTCCTTCTTTCCCGCCTTTGAAGAGTTTACTTGGAACGCTCTGTATCTCACAGTTTTTTTTTTCTTTTGCTTTTAGACGTAATTGCCCAATATGCCGCCACCCTCTGTATGGTCAGCTCCAGCAGTAACTTCTTTGACCATCGAAACAGAGTGATCCAAGCCAATTCAAGATGGCGAACTTAAACTAGAATTCTTCACTAGGGAGTGCCAGTTTAAATATTAGCACCAACAAATGTGTACTAATAACTGTTACTAATTAGTTTAAAAAAGTGAGAAAAACGCGTTTAATTAATTATTTTGTACTCAATTTGAAATACTTGATCAGCAGGGATTTGCTAAAGCAAAGGCATAGAAAAAACCAGGAAAGATTTATTACTCGACGTTTCGGGGTCATCATGACTCCATTATCAAGAGACTAGTTTAAAAACATGCAAATAAGGAAAGGTACAAGAATAGCATAAATTAGACTGAACGGCTTAAACAAACACCTTGGCGCGGATGGAATCCGTTTGCACGTTCAGTGTTGGCTTACGCATGCGAATATACAACATTTCATTAACAAGGCAATCAAATTTGCCGTTACATTTCGTGATGACGTTGAAATGCTCGATCAAGCGTTCAGGCATTTCACTATTGTGCTGAAGGTGGTAGTGTTTGTAGATAGAAGATGATTTCCTTTTGTGCCCTTCTACGCGCTCGTGTAAGTGACCACGAGTATAGCCCACATACCCTGCATCACACAGGTTACATTTAAATTCATAAACGATACAATGTTGGTTAACAATAGGGGGCTTAATTTCGTGTTGCTTAAGCTGTTGATCGAGCTTAGGGCTAACGAACACTGGTTGGACAGTCACGCTTAACTTCGAGCTTAGGCTGTTCAGTTGTTGTTTAACATGATTAGCTGACGACTGGTCCTTGAAGGGTAACACTAATGTTACCCTTCAAGGACCAGGCGTCAGCTAATCATGTTAAACAACAACTGAACAGCCTAAGCTCGAAGTTAAGCGTGACTGTCCAACCAGTGTTCGTTAGCCCTAAGCTCGATCAACAGCTTAAGCAACACGAAATTAAGCCCCCTATTGTTAACCAACATTGTATCGTTTATGAATTTAAATGTAACCTGTGTGATGCAGGGTATGTGGGCTATACTCGTGGTCACTTACACGAGCGCGTAGAAGGGCACAAAAGGAAATCATCTTCTATCTACAAACACTACCACCTCCAGCACAATAGTGAAATGCCTGAACGCTTGATCGAGCATTTCAACGTCATCACGAAATGTAACGGCAAATTTGATTGCCTTGTTAATGAAATGTTGTATATTCGCATGCGTAAGCCAACACTGAACGTGCAAACGGATTCCATCCGCGCCAAGGTGTTTGTTTAAGCCGTTCAGTCTAATTTATGCTATTCTTGTACCTTTCCTTATTTGCATGTTTTTAAACTAGTCTCTTGATAATGGAGTCATGATGACCCCGAAACGTCGAGTAATAAATCTTTCCTGGTTTTTTCAATTTGAAATCGGCGCAATATCTATACCACGCTGCAAATGCATCAGAAGGTTTAAGTACACACCGTCAATATGAGAAAAAACAAAATTAAAATAAAACTGCCCATAACTGATGAAACAAAAAAAGATATGACTAGTATATATTTATTCTAACTAATTAAGATCTTGAAGCTGATAAAGATTTCGAGATACGAACAGTTCTATTCAATGGAAATTTGACTCTCTCTCGGCACTCGATTCCCGTTTCTCGAAAATTTCGAGGATCTGGGCTCAAATCGAGTTTTGAGTCGTCCAAGGTAAACCTACGTAATGACACCGTTGTCAAGGTAACTACAGGAAATAACTGGGTAATTTCTTTATAGAATTTTAGATGAACTATATGATAATGGTGTATAGCTGCGAAACTGCTATACCTTTTCCAATTGAATATTTATTTCCACCAGCGGTAGTAGTAGAATTAGAAATAGGTTGAAACTGAAAACACAAATTCAAGTTAAGTTAACTAAATAAATAAATTACAAAGAGAAAAAAAAGACTACAAACGAAGCGAAACGGCGAAAATACTTACATTAATAACGTGATCTATAGAAACTACAATAGCGAGTAACTGGAATACTTCCAGACAACCGCGACTGTGGATAAACTGATTTAAAAAAGTGATTATGCGAAAAAGAAACGGGCTTTAAATACAAGACGACTGCCAAATAACGTGTGGTATTAGAAACGTGCAAGAAAGGTATAACTGACGAAGAAAAACGCCAACAAACTTAACAAAAAATACATAAAAGAAGTTATGGAAAAGTAGAGGAAAAAATAAATATCAATTACACAAAAATAATTAGAAAGTGCTTAGATCTTACAGGTTTTGTTCCGAGAATGAAAGAACTCCAAGTATACTTAACTCATAATGACAACGAAAGAAAACCCGCCAGAGCAAATTTGGTAAATCTAACGTTTGGAGCAATCTTTACTCGCACATGCATTTTGTCGGAACTAAGTAAATAGCTTGCCACGGTGGCAGCACAAATTTCTGAAGTTAAGGTTCTTACGACGTGGCTGAGGGCTTGTTTTCTTTCTAATTCTATTTCTCGTGATTTTTTATTTTTTATTCACGAGTCGAACAATCAGTATTATAATTTTTTAGATAGGAGTAGCATCCTACAAAATAAATATTGAAAAATACATTTCTCCTGGTCATTGCCATCACGTACAAAATAGGCTATTTTTCCACTTAATATTTTAGCTACAGTTCAAAGTAATCACGATTCCAAATAAGAAATAAGTGCCTAAAAACTGATCGTTTATTATTCTCAGGTTCTTACGACGTGACCGAGTGCTTGTTTTTTTAAATTCTATTTTAAGTGATTTTTTTTACTCGCTAACAAACAGTATTATATTTTTTAGGAAGTGGTAACATCCCACAAAATAGATATTGAAAAGTACGTTTCTCCTTAGTATTGCTCTCACCACAATAGGCTACTTTTTTTCACTTTATATTTTAGCTACAGTTTAATGTTATTACAATTCCAAATAAAAGATAAAATGCCCAGAAAGTGATCGTTTATTGTTATCAGTATTTTGTCACGTCAAAGTGTCCTCAGATCTTAGGTATTCCCCAACATCAGCTTGATGGAAACATATAATATCTGTAGGATTTGCTCGGCGACAATCTTGTGTTGAACGAGACGTGGCACCAAAACCCTAAAAAAGAGAACACTTTTGTTTGCGTATTTGAATTTTTAGAATCAATTGTCTCACTGAATGCTTTCTGTATTGTTAGTCTTATTTTTGGGACAAGTGTCATATCGTATGAGTAATTTGAATGGCCTAGAACATTGTAGGGTCTTGCAAAGGGGATCTCCTTTAAATGATAACAGGATTGTATCTTCTAAACATTATATTCTGCCACCGCTTGCCCTCTCACAGTGCTACAAAAAATTCAGTGCTTTGAAGTCAAAATGGTAACTTACATACCCATGTGATAGTTTAGTCTGATCGTCTAGGTGGGTGTAGTCCTGAAAAGGACTGTTGGTAATAGTGACAACCTAAGCAGAGGTCGTCATTGGAGACAAGGAACACTACTGGCCCTTCTAAAGGACATTTTAGGGTGAAAATGTCCTTACCCACAAAAAAGAACTTTGTACAACATTCGGCCTGCCTTAATTGTTATGATTCTAAGTTTTCTTGCATTGTTTTTTTCAATGTTTTGTTATGTTTAATGGACCTTTTACAGGTGAAATGAATCGCAGTCACACCCATATGCATAGCAAATCGAAAGTATTGTATTGTATACGTATGTTTGTGGAAGAAGCAGTGGCCAACTAGTCAGTGCACTGGACTCCGGGTCAAGAGGTCTGGGATAAGCTCTGGCTGGGTGGGCCAGTAGGCACCAACTTAAAGATGCAATTGATAAAAAGGAGTTAACTTGTGGTATTTTTTCTGGATCTATCAAAAGCTGTCGATACAGTTAATCACAAAATTTTACTTTCTAAACTCCATGTGTACGGTGTCACAGGTCCTCCACTTGGCTGGTTTGAAAGCTACCTAACTAACCGTAACCAATCTGTACGAATAGGCAATGTTGAGTCTGGTAAGCTAACTGTAACAATCCGCAGAGCAAGATTGACGACAACTTTCTGAGTTTTTTAAATATTTGAAGATATGTGAAGACTTGTTTGAAGAGAGATGTTCACGGACGCGTGTGGAAAAATGACGACCAGTTTCGCCGATATAGCAAGCATTACAGCAAGCACAAGTAAATTTATAAACCACACGTGAACGAAGTTCTCTAGGGACAGAATCCTTCACTGAGAAAAGATTTCTTAATTTAAACGTGGTAAACACTAATTTAATGTCAAGATCACCACAGAAACGACTAAGAAGGCGACGTATTTTGTTTTTAGCTACAGTAGAAAAACTGCCTAAATAAGGTAACTTATAAAAGTATTGTTTACCCTGTGAAGTGATATTGACAGAGAGGCTTGTAAGTATGCTCAAATAGTCCATAACAACTGTTCGTAACGTTTTAAAGGATATTAACGTGCGAGAGTTTAACTTAAAGAATGGTGTTGACGATAACGATGATAAATGATAATCAGTAAGATACAATGCCGGAAATATATGAACTTCATATACTTTGTACTGCGGTATTAGATACATATGATACACAACCCTCGCAGTAGATAGCGCTATTTAAGCAATAGCGCACTAGTATCGCAAAGGTCAGTGGTTCGAGTCCCGTACAGACCTGATTTTTTTTTTCAGGTCTGATTTTCGCTATTGCTTAAATAGCGCTATCTACTGCGAGGATCGTGTATCATATGTATCTAATACCGCAGTACAAAGTATATGAAGTTCATCTATTTCCGGCATTGTATCTCATTTATCACTTTCACGGGTTTATTACGAATCAACTTAACGGCCTGCTCCCAGTTGGCTTGTTAGCTCAATTGGTAGAGAGCTGCACTAGTATCGCAAAGGTCAGTCGTTCCAGTCCCGTACAGGCCTGATTTTTTTCAGGTCTGATTTTCGCTATTGCTTAAATAGCGCTATCTACTGCGAGGATCGTGTATCATATGTAAATGATGATGATATTTAGATATAATCGATAAGATTTTCAAACATAAAAAAGGGATATTAACGTCAGTGCTTCGTAGAGACAATGCTGTTTTCGTATGTTTTGTGAAAGAGCTCAGTAATTCAGCCATTCTGTAAATTGCTGCAATGAGTCTTAATAACCGGTCATTTATTTATTTTAGAAAACCGTTTTCGATGTTGCCAATTGATTTCTATCGATTCTTCAAACTAGTGCCATGATAACGCTATTACGTTTTAGGGATGTAAACATCAAACCCAGATTCTGTGGTGGTAATAAGTAGCGCTATTTTACGCAATGAGGTACTGACATTATCTAACAATAGTGCCGGGATTGCTTTGGCTTTGCTTCAATCCAGAAAAACGCGCCAGCCTCTAAAAGCCAATTGCGCACGCTTTACATTTTCATCGCGCACGCTTTACCGAGTTTCAAGGAGTTTGCACGCTTTCTCTTTGACTTGTTATTGGCTATGAGCAATTTCAATCGAGTTTCAAAAGCAACCAAGATGCAAGGGTTTCCTTCACCTAGCCCTGTGATTGGTTTACGAAACTCACGCCTCAACAAATAAAATCTAAACCCATCCGGGACTTGATCACTCCTTTTTTCCCTACTTTGAAGAGTTTGCTTGGAGAGCTCTGTAGCTCACAGTTGTTTGTTTCTTTTGCTTTTAGACATAAATGCCCAATGTGCCGCCATCCCTTGTAAGGTCACCTCCAGCAGTAACTTCTCAGACTCTCGAAACAGAGAGATGTGTACTTTGCAGCCAGGTGCCTGCTAACGTTTCATCTGATGCTTATGAGTTAAAGACGAAGAGAAAGTACTTTGAATTATTTTGTTATCAATTTGGAATCGGTGCAGTTATTAATAAGAAAGGTTTTTTAAGTCAAAGTTGAAAAATCAAGGTGTCAATCTTGAAAATGGGCGGAATCCCCCGAGGGAATTTTCGCAGCAAGCTCATATTTCTTTCATTTTGCAAATACCAGCCTTGTTACAAATACATAACCAATCGCCTCGAATCATAATTTTTAAATCATACAAAACCTACACAAGGGAACTTGTTTCAGGAATAAAGGTATTCCTTAAGATGTATTGCGATTCGTTGTCTTGGTTTCTGAGCACATTTTCCGGCTTGGAGCAACTTCAGAATACCGGCCACTTTGGTCCACCTCATCTTTACATGTGTCGGGAGGCTTTAAAGAACTACTCATAACACAACAGACGCTATTCTCATTCAATTACATTCCGGGCTTTTCACTTTTTTCTACGGGTTTTTTATTTGCCTTTGACAAATTTGCCCACTTAGATTGCGTCGTCCTCCTCAACGCTTCACTGTGCGAGGTAAAAAAACATGTCAGCAATGCTGTACTTGTCCAGGGAAATCTTGATCCATTGTCGTGGACGTCAGGAGGTCTCGTTGTCCCACTGGCTTGCGGTTTCAGGTGGCAAAATCTCCTAGTGTTGCGCGATTTATAGCTCTGTAGTACTTCTTATCTCGTTTCAATCTCGCCCATAGGTCCCAGCGAGGTCTGGGAAGGAGAAGTAGAGAGGAACATGGGGAATGGGTACGAGACCAGATAAACGGGATATAAAATTTCCTCAAACAAAGCATAGATAATGTTGATAGCATCAGACGGAGATCCGACACTCTTCAGTGGGAGACCAAGTTTCTGTGATATCTTTCTCTTGAAGGCGCTTTAGAAGTGTCAGATCGAGAGCAAGGAAGAAACTTCCCAACTGTAAGCTCGGTCCAATGTTTGACCGTAATATTTAGCTGACAATTGCTTCTCTTTTCCACGAACATGTCTATGTACTCTCGACGACTTTCACTAACATTTAAAACTAACATTTGTGTACAGATCTTAACGGTTTCAATTCATTTCTCGCTAAATTCAGCAAAGAGGACCTTTGGATGATAAAGTTTTTGTCACACTGATTCACGTATGCGTTAACCCAGTCTGAATTACGTTTCCTCGACAGCTCGGAGAAGTGAGAAAAGTAAATGACTGCTTCAATATTTACACTGCTTCACATATACCTAACTTCTGTTTTATCTGCAGTTTAAATTATTACCCTTTTATAGAGAAAATATGTTATAATTCATGTGTAGATATTTGTCCAGTTTGACAACAACAGATTATACTTTGATTCCCGTGCACATCATGCCAATATTTCACGATCTGACGCACACTGTCTTGACAAGTATTGAAATCACGGAAATAAGATCTGAAAAATCAAATCCCAGCGTGTAAATTTGTCAATCCAAAGAACTAATCGAATTTCATAACGTTTTTGTACGTTTCATGTCATTTCAGCAAAAGGAGAAAACTTGCGCTGACAAAGCGCGTTTCTTCATTGTGACTTAAGGCCTTGTGCGCGACAGTGATCACGTACGCGGAAGTTAGAAATTTAATTTTAATTGGATTGCTCAGGTGCGTAGCGTGGTCGTTTTTTCAAGTACGCACAAGTACATATGATCTATAAAACTAAGTAAACTGAGCGAAAAATACTGCGTTCTTTATTTCTTGTTCGAAATAGTCGTGTGAATACAAGCAAGGAACAAAGCGTCTCGCCCTTATTTTGAGCAAACTGGGCGCAAACACAACATTGTTTTCAAAATTTTCTGGTCACTTCAAATACGCACGTGCGTATATGCATACAGGACGCTACGCGCCTGTTGCTGACTCGAATGTTCCAACATCAACCGATTATCAGCGACTGCCTTTTTTTAGTTTTGAAAACATTGATGGATTGGTGAAATATCACTGTCAAAATGAACAATTCCCAGTGTTATTAGTATACCGACTTGTTCGTGTTGCGATTTGTCGAGTCCACGAACATCTTTCTCTACTTCTTCACCGAGTTCAAACCAGTTTCCCATCATGATAGTATCGACATTGCTGATCCTAGCAGTGTGCACGACGTGTGTCATATATGAATTTTGCAATGGCCTTGTCCACCATAGAGTCTGTGGCTCAGGGGTAGCATAGTTAGCATCGGAGTGCGGCTCGATCCTCACGGGAACTCAGATTTTTCCTTATTTCACGCCCGTGACAAGACAACACTTTTATCTGTCCATGAATCTCAAGCTATTTGGACCGACACCGGACTAATTCTTATCGAAGTTACAGACGTTTTACGTAAATGAAACGGAGGAGTGGATGAAAAAATCTGTAATAAAGACAAATTACGGGTCTGAGTGAGTTAGTCACGCAATATCTGTTGCTGAAATAGTGTCGTTCTGTGTCGCTAGCTCGGCGACGATGCTACCATAACTGCTCAGAAGCGATTACGTCGACATAGCTGTTCGTCTCTCCGATTATAATTCAGGCTTCCTTTAAACGCGCAAGAGACGTCGAAGTCTACGTCTGATAAAATTCCCCAAAAGTCAACAAAGAGCGGAAAAATTTCCTTATATGACCCCATACAGTTCTAAAACAGTGTCCGACACAGGATTCTTATCACCACTGTTTTCAACAAATCGTATGCATAATTAAAAATAGTGTCGTGATGCAATGCCAAAAAAAGCTGACACATCTTACACGGCTTGATGCAATATTGACTCTCTAACTTTTATATAAAAAGGGAACGTGTGTAGTGTCAGCACTAAATCAAACGGAGGAAATACACGTGCAAGTGTTTTCATTCAGCAAAAGTAAGTTCTACGTTACCTTTAATTTTATTTACTGAGACTGACTCTCAGAAGATTGTATGATTTATTCGAGCAATTGTCTCAAATATTGAAATAAAATATTGACCACAGCCTTCTTAAAGGACCCACATTGAAAGATTTTAAGTTGTCAAAAGTAGTCGTAGTTTTAGGGAAACTGTCGAGTGACATTCCACAACGATAGAGAAAAACCATAAAGGATTCAAAAGAAACAAGGATAGTTAAAGTTGAAGAAGATTGTCACGGATTACAAATATAAATAACAAACTTAAATCTCAAGGCTGAATTTGTGAGTCACCATGAGGTGCTCCCTAAAAGAAATAACACTCGAAATGAATCAACCAAATATATGGCGAAGAAAATTTAATTTTTCATTGTTTCATTGAGTGATCGACCGATGTTTTCACTATCTCGGTGAAATTGATTTTTACTCAAACTCGATATTTCATTACTCAAAAACCTTGGTGCCATAACAACCTAAAAAATTATAAATTTGGATTGGACTCCACTTTTGGATTGTGGAATTTGGATCTTGCCTCAACTACAAATATGACGACCCTAGAGAATTTTTAGCAGATGGGTGAAAATATTCTTAAACGTCTTTGACCGATCTAACTACAAATAAGACTCTGATACGTTATTGTGTAATTTTTAAAATATCATTTTTAGATATTTCCAAGAGCCATAATTGGGACAATTATGGCTCTTGATATTTCCCATAATGGATTTTTGTTGTTGTTGTTGTTTTTACTGCTGTTGTCAGGAGTGGTTTTATTGCAGTGTGTGTTTTAATTGCTATAATTAAGCTTCAGTGGCCGTAGAAAATGCTCTCTTATGATTCAGAATGAAATATAGAAAGAAATGACAAGCTAAACTTGAACGATTAAGGTTGGTAACGTTTTCAGTCTAATAAAAGTAAGCAAGAGATTGCTAACCGATCTCTTGAAGTAAATTTGTCGATAGGATGGTTCATGGTACGAATGTTAGGGAGTGGTCATTATTGCTCGCCGGGAGGAGAGGGGGGGTTGTTCAGAGGATTTTGGTTGATATATCTCCTCACTGGCAGTTAATCCCCAGTCGGTTATCGAGAGCCTCCCTTTACACTCTGTTTGCAGCTGCTGATTCTCGCTCGGTTCCCTCTGAAAACTATGTGATCCTCCAAGTTCCTCTATTCCTCCCCTCAGGTGATATGTAATGACTGGTCTCATGGTAGGATTCTTTTTCCTTGATTTTAGTGACATCCCTTGAGATACTGAAAGCCATAGAGAAGAGCCGTACACGCAAAACCAGAAACGGCGACCAACCAAACAAAAGCTCCCCTCCTGGATAGCGTGGTTGGAAATTCACCATCGGGTGAATGTGTAGGGCACGGGGCAAAACTCTTGAATGAAGACAATTACTGTCGTATGTTAAAAGAAGAATACGGTCGCGTTCTGTATGAACGTGACGTTGCGAAGAGAAGTCTAACTGTTGCAAATTACCGGCTTACTGGAGAGATACAGAAAGAGAGACACGAAAAAGAATTTGGTAGGAGTCTTCCGATCTTGACCGCTAATTCATCCCTGTGTAAATCATACTTACAGCCTCTTTGTCCCTTTGCCATACAACCCCTGATATCTCCGGATCCTGACCCTCAGCTTCTCAAACCTTGTGTCCCGTTACTTAATCTCTTTCGGTATGCCAATTCCCCCTCCCCTCCCCCTCTTCGCCCATTAGCTCGAGCTCCCCAATGAACCAAAAACGTAATTCTCCAGCCTCGTCCCTGCCTTCGATTCATCGTTTCGTTATCTGATAAATGTTGCTTTATTTGTGTATTTTCCCAGCGACGAAAATTATATGCGAAGGCTTAAGCAAACAAAATTTATTTATCTCAGAAGCTGTGGCAGCCACAGATCAGAGAAACAACATGGAACATGTACACGCTGAACCGAACCAGTCTAGCCCCCGAATAAGATCCAAATGCTCAAAATTACCTTTGGATCATCGTACTAGAGGGGAGAAAGGCATAAGATTCCATACTCATCTTAAAGGGTATGCAACTCACCCTAGTGATAGCCAAGACAGTAACTCTGAAGACGAAGACGAACGTGGAATTAACACCAGTAATAATGTTAGCAATTGTAATGGCAACCACAGCCTTGGTGGTGGTGGTTATGATAATGACGATGATGGTGTCGGTAGAAACAACGAGAAAAACAATGACAACAGTGACGATAACAGAGGCAATGGAGATAAAGATTATGAGAATTGTGATGAAAACTGTGACTGCAAATATCACAATGATGACGGAGAGAACACTAGCCACGATGTTGAGGACAACAATGGCGTTTGTGCTAAGAGTTACACAATTCAAGCACTTCTATGTCCAAATGCAGACGAAACATCTGTAAGGTCAGATGAAACTGCAGAGTCTCAGACTGAGGAATTAAACGTCAG
Source organism: Stylophora pistillata (assembly GCF_964205215.1). Classification (NCBI taxonomy): domain Eukaryota; kingdom Metazoa; phylum Cnidaria; class Anthozoa; order Scleractinia; family Pocilloporidae; genus Stylophora; species Stylophora pistillata. The sequence continues at coordinate 12,537,030 of NC_142526.1, forward strand.
CTTGCGATTTAACTCTCAGCACAGCATTGACGAGGACACGGGCAACTTTAGTGTAGAGAATAGTAATAGAAACCCAGCAGGTAGCAACGGTATCAACAGCAATAATGACACTTCTTGTGAAAATCCAAACACCAGAAATGATAAGAAGACAGCTAATGACCGGCAAAAAGCTAAAAGCTTTGAAGTAGGAAATAATGCCGAGCGTTCGGCGGAAAGAGATGGTATAGCTGCAAGTCAAGGAGCAAGACCAAAGATTGTGCCGCAGAATCCAGTGCTGTTCGATGCACATTACCAGAATGGAAAGATACCATCCTTGGAGACAACTGGTATTGATCAGAATTTTCTCGCCCGTCACTCAACAGATCCAAGTATTTCGCAGAGCTCGTTTACAGAAAGTTATGACCTGTGCACTAGCAACAAGTATTCAAACGATTGGACCCAAACTTCTATAACCAGTAACAGCAGCTCCTCCTCACTTTGGAACCTCCCCCGTTCGCCGGCTCCTGAAAGAAGTGGGTTGGTGCTAGAGAATGCATATCCCAGGGAGTTGATTCCACGGTATAGAGATTCAAAGCCGGTAAATTACCAACCTGTGACATCAATGACGGGGCAGTTCCCCAACGCCATTAACTTCAGCTGCGGCATTGACCGGTTTAACTGGAATGAAAATATGCCAAGTACCATACATCAAACGAGCTTTTCAAGTTTTGGTGACTTTACTGCAGGAAATGGGACTCAGACAGCATCACCTTCACTTGGGGTCAGCCCATCGGCGCCCGCTGTGAGATATCCAGCAGTTACCACACCAAGCTCCAGGATAAGTTCTCCGACCACCACTTCGCAATTCTCTTCAATTACGATGTCGGGAAGTGTAGCCTCAGTTACTTCCACTTATGATACGTTAAGTAGTTATGGACGAGAACGAGTAGGGGACTTCAGCAGGGGCAGGCACTCGTATAGAGATAACCAAGCAAATTGTGATTTGACTTCGCCAGAAATGGTTAATCCAGAGAGACGAGGAGAAAGCTTAAGGAATCATGACCTATTCAATAATCAACAGGAGGGTTCATTTGCTTCAGTATCGCTTAGGGACCCTTCACTGGTTTCTCTAGAACAACAAGTGGCTGAAATCGATAGAATTCTTAAAGAACGAGAAGAACGAACCAAAAGACAGAGAGAGGCGGCACAAAGACACAGGGAGATAAGGGAAAAGAGGCAAAGAGAGGCAAGAGAAAGAAAAGAGAGAGAAGAAAGGGAAATGAGAGAACAAGAGGAGAGAGAAAGAAGAGAGAGGGAACAGAGAGAAATGAGAGAAGGAGAAGAAAGAGAAACGAGAGAGAGGGAAGAAAGAGAAAATAGAGAGAGAATGGAAAGAGAATTGGAAGAGCGAAGAGAACGGGAAACAAGAATAAGACATGACAGGATCGTAGAAGAGAGCCTTCCCCTTCAGGAGACTCCACTATGGCAATGCGAACATTACCAGCGGAGATGCAGTGTCAAGTTTCCATGTTGCGGAGTGTTTCATCCGTGCCACCGCTGTCACAATTTATCGGAGACATGCTCTGCTGATGATAAGAAGGCACATCATGCGACGCATGTCAAGTGCGGAAATTGCGGACGCGAAGAAGAAGTTAGTCTCTTTTGGATACTTGGACTCTTGTCGTACTGAAGTAGTTTAGAAATAGTTACCCGATTCTATCCCAAAATACCTGTCATTAAGATCCAATGGGAGTGAATTACATCTAACCTCAGATTGATCAGAAAACCAAGATCAATAGAAAGCCTTCGGCTTGAGCGTTGTAAAAGGCAAATTCCTCATGAACATTAGGGCCAATCAGAACAAAGCGCGGGAAGCAGCTGTGCCCAGGTCCCCACTGGTCTTAGTTTGGCATCTGATTGGGTTGTAAGGTGGTACGAGTCTTGTTTCGATCATATAGTTCTATAATGAAACCAATACCACATGCTGGTTTATTTTCGTCACTCTATTAAAACAAGAGAGATCTGCTCAAGTGGGCAGCCATTTAAGTCACGCCTCTACACAAATTTTGCTTATGCCGGAAACATTTATAACTCGCAACGTTCAGTTGACAAGTTCTCGACAAAATATTTTTACTTCTGACAAATAATATTCTCATTTACTGCAGATTAATGAAGGAAGTCAAACCTGCAGACGTTGTGGCTTAAAATTGTCAGAATATTTCTGCCCAAAGTGCAAGCATTTTACAGGAGTTGACAAGAACCCTTTTCACTGCGAGAAGTGCGAAATCTGCCGGTAAGTTGGTTTCGATTGAAAGACACTAGGACTTTTTAAAACGCTTATTGGCTTGTGTGCGAAATATTCTAGCCAGTTTTATACAGAATCAAACGCCTTTTTAAAATGAATATTTTTCTTTGAACATATTGAAGATAAACAACAACAAACATATGAAACATATGTGTGAACTGCGGTTATGAGACGTATATGAGCACGATCCTTCGCAGTAAAGCACTATTTGAGCAATAGTGAAAATCAGTGAAAATCCCGTACAGGCCTGAAATTTTTTTTTTTTTTTTTCAGGTCTGATTTTCACTATTGCTCAAAGAGTGCTTTACTGCGAAGGATCGTGCTCATATACATATTGAAGATAGTTTCAAAAGATGTTCCATACATTGAAAGAAGAATTATAACATAACCAAAGTAAAGCGCGCGCTCTGATTGGTCAATTTAGCGTCCACCATTTGCCCATGGGTGTACGCTGCTGACGTGAGCAAATGCAAAGACTATTTTTCCGCGCGCGCTTCTTTTTTCTGGTCACGTAAGATTTGTTAAATAAAAGGGAACTCTTTAGCTACAATGTATCAATGTTATGTTATAAAACAAATGGTAAACACCACAGCGTACACTATTGAGTTATGGATGCACTTGAGAGGTTTGCTAAGCACTCAAGAAGCTAGAGTCGCTCTCGGCTATCGCCTCGAGCGACTCTTACGCTTCTTTCGTGCTTAGCAACCTCCCGCGTGCATCCATAACTCAATAGTGTACGCTGTGGTGTTTACCATTTGTTTAATAGATCTTATTAACCAAGCGCGAGGGCCGTACTGGGAGAATATCGGCCCGAGATCTTGACAGTACGGACCAAGCGCAGCGAGGTCCGTACAAAAAAGACCGAGGGCCGATATTCTTCCAGTACAGTCCCGAGCAAGCTTGGTTGATAAGAGATTTATTATACGACTGAAGTTCAAAGGGACACAAGTGCAGTATCATTCGGGACCATTCGGTACAGTGCCCGGTCCAATACTGAGAGAATATTGGACCGGCAATAGAGCATTTTGATTGGTTGATTTTAGTTATTGGCCCTCTGACTGCCCGAGTCGTGTAATAAAACTATACATTGCACACTGGCCTGTTTTACTTTGGCAAAGAACATTTCAAAAGTTCTTGCTTTGCAAACATTTAAAGTTTTGGGAGACAAATCCGTCGGCTTGGAATTACGTTAGTGACGGGATGGGCCGTATCATACAATTTCAACAATCTGCTTTTCAGCATTTACAAGGACAGATCCTTTCACTGCGATGTGTGCAATGTTTGCCTGGACAAGCGACTGGAAGGAAAACACAAATGTCGGCCGAACTCAGGACATGACGAGTGTTGCATCTGCTTAGAGGTAATTATAGCTCATATTTTTTTCTTTTAAATTGCTTCAAACATCGAGTGGGGAGTTTACGTTTGTTAGCAATAATCTTTAACGACATCGAAAGCCCCCGCAGGAGACAGAGTTTACGATGATGAACACTTCAGGGTGCGAGTGTTTCTGACACTTCAATTTCTGCTCGCTATTTCAGGATGCGTTCAGCGGATGTCAGATCCTGCCATGCTCTCACAAGGTTCACAGGGAATGTGCCATTGCAATGATACAGAATGGCGTGTAAGTATATATGCTTAAATAGTCTATAACAACTATTCGTAAAGTTTTAAAGGATATTAATGAGCGAGAGTAGAAATTAAGGAATAGTGGTGATGATAAGGATGAGAAATGATAATGGTGATCAGATATTATCAAGAAAATTTCAAACATGACAAGTGATGACGACGTCAGTCTTTAAGGGAAGACGACGTTGTCAGCATGAAACAGTATTCGCTGTTGTCAATTGATGTATTAAGATGCTCTTAGTGCCATGAAAACGTTATCACGCTCTAGGGATGTAAACTGTATCATACCCATATTCTGTAAGTGCAATAAATTGCGCTATTTTACCCAATGAGGTACAGTATCTAACGACGAGTGTCGAAAGTAATCCGGGATTGCTTTGGTTTTGCTATACTTCACTCTCCGATCGGTTCAGTAAACTCCCGCTAGCCTCTAAACCCAATCATAACATAACCAAAGTAAAGCGCGCGCTCTGATTGGTCAATTTAGCGTCCCCCATTTGCCCATGGGTGTACGCTGCTGACGTGAGCAAATGCAAAGACTATTTTTCCGCGCCCGCCTGTTTTTTCTGGTCACGTAAGATTTGTTAAACTAAAGGGAACTCTTTCGCTACAAAGTGTTAATGTTATGTTATAAAACAAATGGTAAACACCACAGCGTACACTATTGAGTTATGGATGCACTTGGGAGGTTTGCTAAGCACTCAAGAAGCTAGAGTCGCTCTCGGCTATCGCCTCGAGCGACTCTTACGCTTCTTTCGTGCTTAGCAACCTCCCGCGTGCATCCATAACTCAATAGTGTACGCTGTGGTGTTTACCATTTGTTAATTATAACATAGCCAAAGTAAAGCGCGCGCTCTGATTGGTCAATTTAGCGTCCCCCATTTGCCCATGGGTGTACGCTGCTGACGTGAGCAAATGCAAAGACTATTTTTCCGCGCGCGCTTGTTTTTTCTGGTCACATAAGATTTGTTAAATAAAAGGGAACTCTATAGTCACAATGTATCAATGTTATGTTATAAAACAAATGGTAAACACCACAGCGTACACTATTGAGTTATGGATGCACTTGAGAGGTTTGCTAAGCACTCAAGAAGCTAGAGTCGCTCTAGGCTATCACCTCGAGCGACTCTTACGCTTCTTTCGTGCTTAGCAACCTCCCGCGTGCATCCATAACTCAATAGTGTACGCTGTGGTGTTTACCATTTGTTAATTGCGACATGATCACACACGTTTTTCCGCGCTTCAAGGAGTTTGTCTGCTTTCACTTTGAGTCCTTACTGGCTATGAGCAATTTCAATCGAATTTCAAAAGTAACCAGGATTGCATTGCCTTTCTTTCACCTCGCCCTGTAATTGGTTTAGAAAACTCACGTCAGCCTCTCAACAAATCAGATGCACAACTAAACTCATCCGGGACTTGATCACTCCTTTTTTCCCGCCTTTGAAGAGTTTGCTTGGAGAGCCAGCCCTATATCTCACAGTTTTTGTTTCTTTTGCTTTTAGACGTAATTGCCCAATATGCCGCCATCCTCTGTATGGTCAGCTCCAGCAGTAACTTCTTTGACTCTAGTGATCCAAGCCATGATGGTGAACTTCAACTAAAATTCTTCACTAGCGAGTGCCAGTTTAAATATTAGCACCAAGAAATGTTTACTAATAACTGATACCAACGAGTTTAAGAAAATGAGTAAAACGCGTTTAAGAAATTATTTTTTACTCAATTTGGAATCAGTGCAAAATTTACACCAAGCTGCAAATGCATCAGAAAGTTAGAGTACATATCGTCAAGATCAGAAAAAAAATTAAAATTGCCTATAACTGATGTCAGGCAAAAAGAGATGAATAGTTGAAACGATCTAAATGCCTCGTTAGAAATATAAGTCAACGTGGTTGGTAACCAAAAAGAAGAAAACAGCTAAAAAAGCGATAAAGATTTCAAATTAATCGGGATAGAGGTCTTTGTTTTACATTAATTTATTACCTAATAAGTATATTTTTATTCTAACTAAATAAGAATCTTGAAGCTGATAAAGATTTCGAGATACGAATGATACCAATCAATAGTAAGTTGACTGTCTCTCGGCACTCGATTTCCGTTTCTCGAAAACTTCGAGGATCTGGGCTCGAGTCGAGTTTTGAGACATCCAAGGTAAACCATACGTAATGACACCGTTGTCAAGATAACTCAATGAAATAACTGGGTAATTTCTTTATAGACTTTTAGATGAACCATATGATAATGGTACATAGCTGGGAAACCGTTACCTTTTCAACTTGAAAATGTATTTCCACGAGCGGCAGTAGCAGTAGTAGTAGAAGTAGGTTGAAACTAAAACCACAGATACAAGTTAACTAAATAAACAAATTGCAAACAGAAAAAAAGAATACAAACGAAGCGAAACAGCAAAAATACTTAGTACATTAATAACGCCATCTACTACATCGCTCGCAGTACCCATGGACAAGATGAAGCGAATCCAGTCTTCTGATTGGCTACCCGAGCGGGCAAGATGGACCCATCTTGCCCGCTCGGGATTACCCGCATTGATCCCGCGCATGAATTAGAACCACGTTCGTAATTCTTGGACAATTTTGACGATGGAAACGCAAAAAGCTGCTAAAAATAGTCAAAACGAAGAAAACAGAAACGACTCTCGTGAGTTTGTTGTGCTACAAACACAGTTGGTTTTCTTTCCTGGCTCTCGAAGAGAAGAGGTCGTTCTTAATTCTTAGTAAAGCGAAATCTTTTTGCAATATAATAAACCCTTTATTAACCAAGCTTGTTCGGTCAAGATGGCTGGATATTAGCCTCGTTCTTTTTTCACATTTTTTATGGACCTCGACTTCGTCTCGGTCCATAAAAATGCAAAAATAAGAACTCGGCCAATATCCAGCTATCTTGACCTCATTCTTGGTGAATAACGCATTTATATAATAAAATAGAAACTGCAATTGGAAAACTCCCAAAACAGAGAACTGCGAAAAGCGCGACTGTGGACACACTGACTTAAAAAAGTGATTATGCGAAGAAACTGGCTTTAAATTCAAGGACTGTCAAATAACGCGCAGTATTAGAAACGGCAAAAATGGTATAAATGACGAAGAAAAAAGCTGAAAACCTTGGGTGGGTTGGGGCTGGTTTAGGTGGGTGAACCTAGTAAGGGACTACGTGTCCTATTGTCCTCTCACCTGTACACTAAATAAATATATCAACAAACAGACAAACAAACTCGCAATGATAAGTAGAAAACCCATCGGAGCAAATTTGGCAAATGTAAAGTTCAGAGCAAATTTTACTCGCACATGCATATTGTCGGAACAAAGTAAAGGGCTTGCCACCGCGGCAGCAGAAATTTCTTAAGTTAAGGTTCTTACGACGTGGCTGAGGGCTTGTCTTTCCTTTAAATTTTATTTTCAAGTGCTTTTTTTTTTATTCATGAGTCGAACAAACAGTATTATATTTCTTTAGATAGTAGTTGCATCTCACAAAATAAATATTGAAAAATACGTTTCTCCTGATCGTTGCTCACCACAGTAGGCTATTTTTTCACTAATTTTTTTAGCTACAGTTCAATGTTACTACAATTCCAAATAAGAGATAAATGCCTAAAAACTGATCGTTTATTATTCTCGGGTTCTTACGAAGTGACCGAGTGCTTGTTTTTTATTTTTAGTGATTTTTTTTACTCACGAACAAACAGTATTATATTTTTTAATTAGTAGTAACATCCTACAAAATAAATATTGAAAAGTACGCTTCTTCTGATTATTGCTCTCACCACAATAGGCTACTTTTTTCACTTAATTTTTTAGCTACAGTTCAATGTTATTACAATTTCAAATAAAAGATAAAATGCCTAAAAACTGATCGTTCATTGTTCTCAGTATTTTGTCATGTCAAAGTGTCCTCAGATCTTAGGTATTCCCCAACATCAGCTTGATGGAAACAAATGATATCTGTAGGATTTGCTCGGCGACAATCTTGTGTTGAACGGGATGTGGCACCAAAACCCTGAAAAACGAAACATTTTTTAGTGTATTTGAATTTTTAGAATCAACTGTCTCACTAAACGCTTTTTACATTTGCTATTGTACTTTTGGGACAAGTGCTGCATCATATGAGTCCTGTAAATCTCATTAAACTCCCACAAGTGATCAATACAGAATTTCTCCTTACAATATCCTCACAATATCAAGCAGACAAGTGACGAGAATGAAAAATATAATCTAGGGATTAGAAGTTGATCCAATAGCAAATTCTCTGAACTGATATTGTACAAATTGTATGACAGACAGTAATGAGAATTACTATCAAGATCTTGAGAGTGACAGGTTTAGAGGATATCAGGATGATTGCTTGCACCCTCACCAAGAGACAAAGAAGTCAAAATCATGACTTTCAGACCCTTGTCATCAAGTAGTCTGATTGTCTGGGGGGGTGACCAATGTTTTGACAACCTGAGTGGAAGTTGTCATCAGAGACAAGGCACACTGACCCTTACAGAGGAAATTTTAGGGTGAAAATGCCCTAAGCCAAAAAAAGGAACTTAGTACAACACTGCCTGCCTTTGTTGTTACAATTCTAAATTCTCTTGCTTTTGTCTTGATGTTTAAATATGTTTGGTGGACCTTTTACAAGTGAAATGAATTACTGTCACACCCGTATTCAGAGCAAAATTAAAGTATTGTATTGTATTGTATGTTTGTGAAAGAAGCAGTGACCCAATGGTCAGTGGACTTGATTTGGGGTCAAGAGGCCTGGGATATGCTCTGGCTGGCCGGGCCACTAGGTGCAAACACAGACTTTACCCTAACAGTTCATGAAAATTCCAATGATCGCCTCTTTCATTTCTTTATGGATTTCCAAACCCTGTCCACCACCCCAGACACCTATCAATGGGTATGGCACTTGCATATTTCTCTTGTTTGCCTCACTAGTTGGCTCAATGGATAGAGCGCTGGACTGTTGTGTGGGAGGTTGAGGGTTCGAGCCCTGGCCAGACCAACACTCAAGGTCTTAAAATAATTGAGAAGAATATGCTACCTTTCTATAACATCAAAAAATGGTTAAATATTCTCGTCTTCTCGGATAGAGACGAATAAATGGAGGTCCCGTCTCCTGCAGGGTTAGGGGTAGGAGACGTTAATTTCCCATGCACAAGATTACTGTGATGGATGAGGACATCCATGGACATCCCCTGGGGTGGGATGGGTGGGTTTGTTGGAGTTTAAACTTTGTAGGGGACCTATGTCCTATTGTTTCTGCTCCAGTACTTTGTACAAATCCTTAAATACTCAAATACCAGTCATTGGCCCTCTCCCAATCTCATTAGTAATTCTCCTTTCTGTCTGCCATACAATTCTTATATAATGTGAGTTTGGTATTGGATCAACTAATAATCCCCTATTTGATGTTTTTCTTTATTCTCATCACTTGACTGCTTGATAACATACTGCTATTGTAAGGAGAAATACTACCTTGGTCAATGATGGGAGTTTAACAGTTGATGGTGCCATTGCTTCTATTATATTTTTAGAGAAATTTGCCCCATTCTGATAAATTTATACAAAACCTCCCTTCAGGGAGTCACTTTTCATAACTTTGTCTCATTTGCTTTACTTCACTCACCAGTGGAAGGTCATTCATAGAGTATACAATAACTCCTTGATACTGTGGTGTATTTTCTGTTATCCTCCCTAGGCCAGACTTCAAAATGTGATTCCCATAAAGAAAAGACTGCTCTCCAGCTGGCTTCACCCAGATTTTGTACTGAAGATGAAGAAGCATATTTACTGCTGCAGCCACTGAATGCACAATTTGAATCCATCACATACAAGAAATCGCCTAAAATTTGAAGACAGTCCCCAGTTGTTTGAAAGCCAATTACCACTGACCTAAGTCAAATTTTACTCCGGGTTTCTTTATTCTTCTGTTCAAAAGGCTTTTTGGAATAATTTTTTCTGTTCTTTTAATTATCCAATAATCAAATTGTTGACAAGAAGAATGGAACTGACTTTCCTTTTCAAGCTTTCAGATCTGACATCAAATTTCATACAAATCCAAGTTATCTTAACTTAGCTTTGAACAACAATCTGGCCCTGCAGGTGTACTTATCTCATGCAGTTAAAGCTTACAACAACAAAGGGAACAGGAATGCAGGATTGACCTACATGGTAGTGCAAGGGAGGAAAAATTGCAGTGGCCACTGAGAGAGCCTTCCAGTGACACATTCCTCTTGCACCTCCCTTCTGATAAGGGAATACTTGAAGACTCTGTTACAGCTGATTATTATTAAACTGGGGCAATAATTACTGACCTTTGCATATGGTGCCATGAAATCAAGCGCTGTAATGTGAAGTCTGAATTTTCTGGTCTTTGTAAACTTCCCAATACATGTTCCAATACTTATCAGGTTCTCTCTGGCTACATTTGTGGCTTTTCTCATGGTTTCTTCACTGAATACGAAAAATCAGTCACAACTATGGGTCACAAATTTGCAAAAATTGGATTTGTTACAGGATTTCGACAGAAGGATCCTTACTTTTTAAATCACCTGAACGGATGCAGTTTTGTCAAAACTAGTCATTTTACGCTGAATCTCTAAGCTTAGCGTATTGCGTATTTCCTACTACCTCATTGTTTACTAACCTGACATAATAAACTCGGTCTTCATGCAATCTAAAACAATAATTACCATCTGGTCTGTCGATAAGGAGTTTTATATTGTCTCCAATACTACAAAATCAAAAAATATACAGATAGTTAACATCGTGATAATAGGACCACTGAAATAAAACCCCTCTTTTCAAACTCTACTTTCTGACGGAATCGCCGCATTGATGACGAAAGTAAGGAGCTGTACTCACTATTTTGCTAGTTTTTCAAACACATTTTGAGTTTCTTCTTCCGTCAAAGGCCTCATTCCAAGCTGTTTATATTTTTTCTCAGACTCACGTGGAAAATCTTGTCTCTTCGTTTCTTCGATCGTTTCTTCGTGAAAGTGGATGACTTGTCAGCGGTATCAACCAAAAGCCAGGTTACATGAAAAGTCCCCATAGCAACGATGTTCAAAGTTCCTCAAATTCCAAAACAAATGACAACGGCTCCACGGTGACTTTTGGAGATTTAGAGAAAATTAAGTAATCGAGACACTTTAAATCAAACTACGCCAGTTTAAAAACATTTGCACATAGTATCATGATTCCTCTAGAAAGTGCAACAGCTATTTTACCCAGGATGCCTACAGGACGGACAATATCAGGCGATTTTCCATTGACAATCATCAAACCTCCCATTGTTGATGTCAGATGCAAAGCAGGTCCATCAGCAATTTCCAGTCCTATTATCCGTCTTTTGCGGAGTAGAAATCAAAGAAAGAATAGTTCAGCAACCTCTGTACGTAGTAACTGCAGTACCGGGAGCGAATGCCAGCAGTTCTTGCGGGAGAGAGGTGATGTTGTTGAAGGGGGAAATGGAGCACTGCAAAATATGCAAATCAATTCTGTGGTCTGCGTTCATAAACAAACTTCTTGCACATTACCTGATAATATTGGCAACTGTCACGCGATTTCTTCCAGTCGAGGACGTTTGATTTCATCTGCTAAAGAACGCAGTACAAGCTTACAGGACGAACCATTTGGTAAGGGAAAAAAAATTTTTGCTGAGGACAGCTTCTTACATATTGTTAACTACTGGTAATGATTGAATATTATCAGACCTTCCACCTTCCCGCCATTCATTGCTTCAAATGTCAGTTATGAGAATTTAGTCCTTATAGGTTTATCAGTGTGTTGATTATCCTTCTCCATTATTGCGCTGATTCTCAGAAATTTGTTCATACTTGAAGTTTATGCAGCTCTGTTAGCTTGCAACAGAGATCTGATTATTAATTCTCTGCTCTGGCTACCTCGCATTTTCTTGTTTAATGAGTTACAAGAATTTGATGTTAGATCAAGTTAACACCTTCCACCTGATAAGTCTGAGTATCCTCTTCACCTGTTTGCTGGATAATTTATGGCTATTTTAGGGAGAAGTTACATAAACATGTTGATCGCTTCTGGGAGTTAAAGGGTTAATTAACAATTATTCCACGAGCGCGCGTTGGATATGAGATGATAGATAGCCAACGAGGCGCGTAGCGCCGAGTTGGCTATAATCATCTCATATCCAACAAGCGCGAGTGGAATAATTGTTTTATTAAAAACGTTAAATTAAATTATTAAATTTTTAGCTCCCTTTTAATTTTAAGCTGACACGTATGCTTGCCATATTTGTAGATTATGGTATATTGGCTGATATACCATAACGGCTAAGCCAATAAAAAGTCTTGAATTGCATTATCCAATGATCTAGTTTTTAATAATTAACAATTATTCCATGAGGGCGCATTGGATATGAGATGATAGATAGCCAAAGAGGCGCATAGCGCCAAGTTGGCTATAATAATCTCATATCCAACAAGCACGAGTGGAATAATTGTTTTATTAAAAAAAACGCCCCCAAGATTTTAGACAAATCTTCTTGACTTTATTTTGTAAGAAGAAACCGGATGTTACAGTGTACAGATATTAGATTATGGTATATTGACTCATATACCATAATGGCTAAGCCAATAAAAAGTCTTGAATTGCATTATCCAATGATCCAGTTTTTAATAATGAATATTATTAAAAGGGAGCTAAAAAATGTAATAAAATTTAATAATTTAATTTAATGTTTTTAATAAAACAATTATTCCACTCGCGCTTGTTGGATATGAGATAATAATAGCCAACTCGGCTCTATGTGCCTCATTGGCTATCTATCATTTCATATCCAATGGACACTCGTGGAATAATTGTTAATTACTGATTTCAGGTGCTGGTAAAATCAATGGGGAAGAAAAACTACAGCCATGTAGAACATCAGTAATAAAAATCAAAGATGATGTAGATAATCCTGAAAAGCAAATAAAAGAGAAGGAAAACTGTCAACAGAAAGAAATTAAAATAAACAGCAATGATCCTGTGGTAGACGAGAAAAAGGAGGAAACATGTGACTCTTCTGTAGTGGAGAACATTAAACACGATGATAATGCTGCTGAAATGGAAATCAAACAGAAAGAGGGGAGTTCTTGTGAAAAGGCAAACAAAAGGGCTAGAAAAAAATGTAGCAAATCAAAATCACCCAGGAAAAGAAGAAACTCATCAAAAACAGCTTCAGGGGGGTCTGGATTATTCACCAGACTTGCCAACCTAAATAAACAAAAGAAGCACCGAGGTATTATTTTGTATATTATTTATAATAATAATAATAATGCTAATAATAATAATAACAATAATTTATAGACTTGTATCGGGCAATTATCAATATGAGAATTTTCAATTGTGTAGTACAGTTAAATGTTAAAAATTCATCTCTCCTAGATAACCTTCATATAGATTGTCTTTTTTTTTAAGAGTTTAGCAGCAATGGCAGTGAGCCATATAGGATTTCAGATGGCTGTCACAGTAAATATTTACAATTTTTTGTGAGGAAATTGTAAGTTTAGCAATGAACCTCAGAGTTACATGTTGTCATCAGCTGCAGGAATAGTAGTTTGTAGACTGGATCTAAATAACGGTGATTTATTCCCTTTTGCAATGAATCATCCTCATCTTGTTTGATTGTTATTATAAAAACGTCTTTCTACATTTAGTTAGCAACTAATTGCATTTTACTTAAAACTTATGATTGACTTTGACAGTGATGTTCTAAATTACAGGTCTTCAATTAAATTCCAGAGAAGAAACAACAAGGACAAATTCACACCAATCAAAACACAACTGCACAAAATACTTAAGCGTACAAAAACTACATGCAGCTTATGCACCAAAGAAAGGCAACAAGAGTAATCCTAATGAGAAGAACACTGGTAACAGAATCCTTTTGCCTAAAGTATCTAATACCAATTTACTCAATATTAAATCAAGTTCAAGTACGCCTTCTCCTGGGAAACAACAACAAGAATTAGAAAATACCTCTTCATTTTCTTCTTTGTCATCACTGTGGAAATTATGGAACTCTGAAGATGAAAGAGTTAAGAAGATATTCTTATCTGAAGCACACTCCAGAATGATTTCAGGAGTACCATGTGCTCCACCTTGTACACCTTCAGCGGGCAAGTATTGAAAAGTGTTTACTGTATTATAAATCTATGAGAAAGTATTCTATCAAAAATGCTGTAATTTGATTGATTATGCTACTGGTTATCTCTCAAATATATATTTCAAGTTTCAATGCTTTCTTCTCAGAAAAAAATAATGTCAACACGTGGCAAGAAAAGTAGCACTGAAGGCACAGTGTATCACTGATTTTTCTACATTTTTTAAAACAATAATTTAATTTGCAAAGTACAATTATTACATGTACACTACTTACAACATACACTACTTACAGAACAAAATTTGTCACTTACAATATGGGTTACTTATACTAGCAATAAAATACTGGATAAATTCTTTGCAGAAAAACTCTACTTACTTGCTGAACATACAATTACTTACAATATGTTGTATAACATACTTCCAGATTATAGTACAACATTCCAGTCACAATGAAATTCTAACTTGTCCAACAATATTTTAAAAAAGATGAAGTTCTTACTGCCTAAAAACAAATTCTTTACTGCTAAATAAAAATAAACTTAATATCCTTTGCAGGAATGAATTGTAGACATAGGTCACCTTATTTAATAATATTTTTTAAATTTTTATTGGGGGTTACGAGATATTGCTTTATATGGACTTTGAGGAGAAAGGAGTACTTCTTATTATAAGTGTTCTGGCCACCAGCACATTATGTGCACCTGACTCCAGCTTCATAGTTAAATCCAAACCAAAGCAAATGAATGATAGTACAAGAACACTAACTAAAAACAAATCTTAATTTTTGCTGTCAATCAATCAGACATTCCATCAGTCAATGTATCAAGTATTTCACCTGATTCAAATGGTTGGTCAGTCAGCCAATCAGTCACTTAGTTAGTTTGTGAATCAATCAGTTAATCCATCAATCTTAATTGGATTAAGGGGAGAAAAACGATTGTGAAGAGTTCAGACATGATACCAAATAATCAAGTGCATATGGCATGGTGCTTACTTTTGAAACTGTTAATTAAAATAATGTAAGTAGCAGTATGTGATGTACTATATTTATTCAGTGAGGCTCCTTAGGTACTAAATAATTTTTGGACCCTGAGAGTGGAAGCTTGAATGTTTAACTCTAGGCACTTATTAAAATTTTACCATTTTCAACAAGTAGTAAGTTTACTTTGCAATAAAACAATTAAAAAACCACAAAGCAAGGAGATGTACCATAGACAGTGAATTTAAAGATTGTACGCAAGTCTGTAAAGAAATAATAATCAATACTTCAAAATTGAGGTTAGGGACTTAATTAATTTAATACTGCCATTGAATCTATTGGCCTATATTGTGTTGTGTTTTAGATGAACTGAAGAAAGTGGAATATATTCCTTCACTGTCAGACGTTAAGGTAATTTTGTAGAACTATATTTCTTTCAATGCAAATAATCTATATTTGTATTGCTAAAAAGGTTGAAATTAGTGATTATGCTGAAAATACTATCAATGATATATAATTGCTGACCTTAAAAGGTTGTCATTTTTGATGTAGATATGGTGAATTGTGAGTATAAGACTCATAGTATGCTGTGTTGCAATCCACATCAAAGTAACTAAGTTGTGAGACAAATGATTTTACTTCATTAGAAATAATATTTATTATTAGGTATGAGTAATCCAGTACTGGAACGCATGATATATTTTGTAGTTTTTTCTTAGATGGTGTTTGAAATAAACACATGTATCTGGTCTTTTTATTATTCCAGAGTCAAAGATTGGTTAAAACAAGACTGATAACAATAGGTAAGCTAACAGCCACTTGAGTGACAGATGAATCACTATATCGAATGAGTTTAAAAGGATGACAAATGTGGTATACATAGTTGTTATTTTTCCCCACACATAAGTTTCCTTGTGATTATATCAGCTACTTTTTGCAAAATTGTGGACAGTTATCATGCAATAACCTCGGTCCACATCAATATTTGTCCCCTTTTATTGGTTGAAAAGAAACCAAACAAGTGGAAAAAAGTCAGCTCCAGAGTTTCACTTCTTCATCTTAAATTTATTACTTCACAAGGAAGAAAAGCAGAGTCACCCTGTAGAGTCCAGTTACAGTGACATGAAAAAGCTGATCTCAAATGCTGCTCCAGAAAAAAACAAAAAAGTCAGTAAGATTTGTTGTCAATGTGCAAAATGAAAATGAATGGGGGGTTATGAAATAACTAAAACCCCATCTAGCTTGATGAATCAAAGAATTGTCCTCAAATTGTCACATTTTAACTCAAAGCTTTGGTTGTCTGCAAAATATTCATTTCTCTGATGATATCTCATTTACAGACATTATCAGACTACAGACCAGCTACCTTTAGAATGGGATTTTTTTTACCAGTAATTAAGAAACCCATTTTTATTGGAGCAAATTATATGAGGCCTAAAATGCCCTTTAAATCTTTAAATCTGACATATGCTCATTTCTCAAATCTGTTTTTATGTGATTGTATTTTTGTTGTTGTTGTTTTAGGAAATAAAATGAGAGCTGAAGAACAAAAAAGGAAAGAGAAGGCAGCAAAAGAAGAGCAGAAAAGAGCATATGGTGCAACTTTACAACTTAAACAAAGGCAGAGAGCTGAGGTACTGCGACAAAATTTCAATCTATACCTAAGCTGTGTATTTTAATATAAAACAATGACGCTATGCATTATAACTGCTGACCTTTCATGGCCAAAAAAGTATCCATAACCTATGTTGTTGTGAAGAACCTCAATTTTAGAATATCATACTTGGAGTGAGGCTTCTACTTAACAAATGGTAAACACCACAGCGTACACTATTGAGTTATGGATGCATGCAGGAGGTTGCTAAGCACAAAAGAAGCGTAAGAGTCATGCGAGAGCACAGCCGAGAGTGACTCTAGCTTCTTGAGTGCTTAGCAAACCTCCCAAGTGCATTCATAACTCAATAGTTTACGCTGTGGTGTTTACCATTTGTTTTATAACATAACATTGATACACTGTAGCTAATGAGTTCCCTTTTATTTAATAAATCTTACGTGACCAGAAAAAACAAGCGCACGCGGAAAAATAGTCTTTGCATTTGCTCGCATCAGCAGCGTACACCCATGGGCAAATGGGGGACACTAAATTGACCAATCAGAGTGAGCACTTTACTTTGGGTCATCCTTGGTGTAAAAACCTGACAAGGTTTACTTTGTTTCATGAGGTATTGTTTTGCTGTATGCTATTGTTTATAATGTTTTGTTGTCTTTGTTTTACGTCACTCATGAGCTTCACAGGTTTTTACACCGAGGATGAGCCTTTACATCGGTTATGTTATAAAAACATTTGAAGAAGTTTCAGAACAAAGGAAGGCTGCTTCAACCTTGATATGAACTATTGAATATATAAATTTAAATGAGATGTGTTGCCTTCCTTTTTTCCACAGATTTATGCCCTAAATAAGGTGATGACTGAACTGGAGAATGAGAACTTCAGAAAGTTCATGGAAGAACATTCAGCGGAGACACTTCCTGTGTAAAGATAATAATTAATATAAACTGCCTCCAATCATTGGCCTTACCCACTACCTGTGTTAACTAGCTGTAGTAGATATTACTTCTCCAAATTCTCGGTCAATATTGTTAATTTTTATAACATGGATGGAAGAAACAGATATGGTTACACAGCAGCAAAGAATCCTTGGTCTCTTCATGTCTTTTTTTTTTAACAGTTTTCACCTCCTTTGTGATTGGTAGTTTAGACTGCAAAGAATTTTCACTTTGCAAAGAAAACAAGTAAATAATAATACTGTCCACTCAGATAAAAGGAATACATATTTTTATTGGTCAATATATATTTTTTTGGAAGACAGATGATATTGATGTGACTGTTTTGAAAGTTTGTCCTTTTCTTGTTATTTAATTAAGATCTTACTATTTACTACACCATAACAATAATTAAAAATGATATTTTTCTAGATAGTTGCAAAAAGTATGCCATTTAAATGTAACTGACTGTAATGATAAGTGTCAATTCCACAATTTTCATGTGAGAACATCTTCTTCCCTCCTTTTTTCATGAAAATGTGGGAAATAATTAAATCTCTGTTTAAAAGAAAGCTTAACTGTGAGCTATGCATGCATAACACCCAAAATGATAACTACATCATTCTGAACAAAAATAACACCATCAAGAAGTCGAATTATTTCATTTTCCTTTTTGTAACTGACATAAACACATTACAAACATGCAATTTTTATTTTTAGGTAAATACTATTTATAGATATTTGTAATTGTTGACAAAGATGAAGCTCAACAGATGCTCTTTTGAGGATTTTTATTTATAGTATCAACATTTGCGGTGTTGTTTAATAGCATTAGTGCTGTTAGTTGTTAGAAAGTCCAAATCCAGGAAAATACACATGTACATGTATCACTCACCTATTGTGCGATGTATATTTGCACCTTCAATTCTCCGGTCATTGTCAGTCAATCTGCTATCAGATTAAAGTGTCTAATAACTGTGACAGGGATATTGTGCATTAGTCAAACATGCATGTGTCTGTACATGTGTTCCTTGCCTGTTATGTTTATTCTTGCATTCTTTAATACAGTGCTGGAAATCATTTCTCACATTTAATTTCAAATTCAACTTTTGATCCCATCCAGTCAAGAAGATAATTGTTGTGATGGTGATAACATCATCAGAGTCAAGTGACTCTCTTGACTCTGATGATGACTTCCGCACAGGTTGTCGAAACGTTAGTCACTACCACCGACAACAGTCCTTCTCAGGACTACACTCACCCGGACGATCAGACTACACCTTCACATGTTACCCCCGGGTTCAAACCATTTACTGCATAACATTTTTTATTACATGACTCGGGCAGTCAGAGGGCCAATAACTAAAATCAACCAATCAAAATGCTCTATTGCCGGTCCACTATTCTCTAAGAATTGGACCGGGCACTGTCCCGAATGGTCCCGAATGATACCGCACTTGTGTCCCTTTGAACTTCAGTCGTATAATAAATCTCTTATTAACCAAGCTTGCTCGGGACTGTACTGGATGAATATCGGCCCTCGGTCTTTTTTGTACAGACCTCGCTGCGCTTGGTCTGTACTGTCAAGACCTCAGGCCAATATTCTCCCTCTACGGCCCTCGCACTTGGTTAATAAGATATATTTCATGTTCCTGAACAGGAAGCTGGTGAACCTACACCATTGTTAGAATCAAATTTTCTTTTCTGTCGTTGGCTGTAGAAACAAAACAGAATAAGAAATATATTTCACATTTTTACAGAATTATCGTTCTAGAAATAGACGACTACTGACAAAACTGGTGGCAATTTATTCCTTTGTTACAAATATTACTGTATTCAATTTTGCTGTATTCAATATTGATTTCACTTTGGACAAAAAACAAATTGAAATCATTATTTAATGATTAAAAACAGATGAATATAGCATTATAACTAAATAGTGTTCTTGGTTTTGAAAATTGGGTCTTCAAAGCCGATTGACCAAATTGATCGATAGAAGCCCCAAGGGATTAATTAATTAATGGATTATGCCCAGACATGTTGGGCAATATGCCTTACAGGCATAAGGAATTGTTTGGAAAGACTTCCGTATAACCCCATACCAATCAAAAACAAAGCCGTAGTCCCAAAGGAAATCTGTTGTTTTGCCTCTGCTTTCCTTTATCCAAGAATTGAATCGTAATCAAGTATGGGGTGATACGGAATTCTTGTCAGTTGTTTTGCATAATTTGATGCATAGGTAAACAATGACATATAATTTTAAACTTATTTCGCCGACGTCAATTCAAGTGGTAATGGCTAGTATGAATACTTAACCTACCTTGCACATTTTGTGCAATAAAGCATCGGCCAATGGTGTCAATACCTGTTGGTATACGCAGACTCCAGAAACTTTTTACTCCAATTTTTATATTCCCGGGTAAATGTGAAAATTTGACTTGAATTTATGAGACACCAACTGATTGGATAAGGTGTAGCTTAGTGGCCTGGCTGACTAAAATTAGACCAATCACTAAAAGTGATAAAAATTGACCCTTGAAGCCTCGCTTTTGTGATATCTTTACCAACGCCCCTGGGAAGTGATCAAAATATTACAACATAACTTTGTAAATTTTACATAAGTTGCGAGGCTACAGCTGGTCCCTGTGCCTTTCTAGAGGATAACAAGACGTTTTCGTTGATCGTAGGTATAGCTTTTCACGTACTTTCGACTATCTTCCCGTTTAGAGACGTGCAGTTAGTATTTGACTTTTGAAAGGTGCTTAACTCAAAATATTATCACCAGCGACATTTATTTCATTTGCAGTGCTTGCAACCGTTTGTTGTCGTGCACTGCTTGTAATTTTTGTCGGTGCTTCAGGGGATTCGATATTTGTTCCATAAATTTATAAGATAGATGTTAATTTGCGATCTAAGGACCAATTCTTCGAAGAATTTTTAGCCTATATGTTGATGTTGAAGTCAGATTACAGATTTGGTCTGGTAACTCTAGAAGTCACAGACAGCACGATCTTTCATTCCAGAATACCTGATCCCGATAATTCGGCTGTGAACCTTAACTTCTTAGCCCTTATTATCTTCCTGTGGTTCTTATCTTATCGGTCATTCTACTTCTTTCATGTTTCCTCCTCGGCTCGTAATATCCTCTTCGATGTTAAATCATGCATGCATGTGTATGCAAGCTCGTCGTTCGAACCAGCTGCCTGATCATATATGTATACTAAAAGATGGGTTAGAATTGGCGTCCTTAAAAAAATTTGTTAATTCACTCTTTCGACACCTCATCGCAATAAAACCACAAATTTTGCAGACTCTTAACAGTAATAAATCCTAATGGATAAGTGTGAACTATAATGAAGATTTCATAACTTTTATTTTAGAACTATCTTCTGTAAATACAATGAACACAATTGTAGATCTACCTTCTAGGAGACTCTCTGCTATAGGTCTCTAATGAATAATGAATTATTTTAAAAATTTCTCCTTGTATAGCAAAAAATCAAACAATTGTCCTTATGGTGACAATCCATGATGGTATTGTAAACACAGGTCTAACTCTTATTTCTCTTGTTAAAATCAGCAAGGGTTTAAACACTTGACGATGTATGAAATAAAGAAACCTGTCTACTAAGAGATGCTGATTTTAATAGGCAAATTGTTTTGGTTAGACCTTAAAGAGTGAATATAATTTTTTAATTTATATATGTATGTTTTAGTTGTAAAGAATCAAGAGAGAATTTTCAATAGTTGATCCACAGACTGAGTACTGTCAGCTTCAGGGACATTTTACACTACCCCACAGATTGCTCAAGGCTGTCAGTTTGTGCAAAAGTAAAGAGAAAAGAATGATTTCAAAACAGGTTGCGGGATTATCTTGAATGCCATGTTGTTGCATTAGACACCCACAAAGACAGGGAGATTCAGTTTAAGTGTTCTAGGTGCACCATGAAGTTTATATAAACCTTTAAATTTTGGAGGTTTGCCACACTTTTAAAAAAGCATGGAAGAAAAAAAAAATGCAACAAAAGCATGGAATCACTTATGCTTCTAAGAGCATAGTTCTGTTACTTGTTTACTTGGTATTTCATTATTTGTGACGGGTACTTTGTTTATCTGTTAAGTAACACCCTCATCATAGAGGGAAGTCCAAGTTTTTTTAATTCGGCCAGCTGATATAACTCGTCTTTGAAAACCAAGGGTTAGGTCTCTACTAGAACAGCTGCATCTCTTTTACATTTGTAATGGGTTTTGATAAATGTGTTTTCTGTTTGCATTTAGGGTATACTTCTGTGTTAAAAACCCCAGAAGTCTTGATATTGTTGTTGTGACAGCAGTATGCAGACCATAAAGTGTGTTGTAGTTGGCGATGGAGCAGTGGGAAAAACATGTCTGTTGATTTCCTATACGACAAATAAATTTCCAAGTGAATATGTACCTACGGTAAGTTTCCTTCTCTCACTCAGTAGTGTGGGTGAAAAATTTTTGTTCTGGTTACTCTGTGATGTTCCTTGAAATGTGCTGTCCATGTGATAAGAATTGCTAGATACTTGAGAAAATAGATGTGGACACCTAGTACCACTTTTAAACTCAGTGAGTGATATCTCAAACTCCCTACAATGGGACTAGCTAGGGATCAGATTTTGTTGTCGTACATTGAAGGTTACAGCACCTTGCAGTCAATTATTTTACTTTGAGGAATGACCAAGAAGTGATTTCTCCCAACAATATCAATACTCTAGCCAGTAGACAGGTGCTGAGAAAAAAGAAAAATATCAACTACGGGATACTGTGATATCGCTCAGATTGTGTAAGTATTAGGATTGGTTAATTTAGTAGTCTGCAGTCTACTGTACAAATGAATAAAGGTTGATAGTTTCTAAAGAAACTGTTTGGGGCTGCGTCGGTGGGGGTAACAAAATAATTTGAATATATCAACAAAGTTGAAATAGTAAGTTGGCCATCGCTATGATTATAGAAGCTGACGTTTTGAGCATTAGCCCTTCGTCGGAGCGAATAGAGGAATTGTGGGTTGTGTGTGCTTTTAAAGGCAGAAAAAGGAGCTACGTGATTGGTGGGAACATGGCAATGAGAAAAACACAAATAAATAAGTGGAATGAAAAGCGTTCGTTGATACCTGTGGGATTTAGACTGCCGGTTTGAAAGATGAGCTTTTGTTCAAGAGTTTTATGGCTTTCCTTGCTACCTAAGTTTGCCACTTGTTGCTTAGAATTTCTCACCCTTAAAACTCCCTCTTCCCTCCTTCCCCTCCCTTCTGTCATAATTGTGATCAGGAAGCTATGAATGACCTCTAAGCAATACATCAGAAAATTGTTTTGATGTTAGTGTGTGTAGCCCAGTGACAAACCACTTTTTATCCTTGTTGTGTTGCAGGTGTTTGATAACTATGCAGTCACTGTGATGATTGGTGGAGAGCCATTCACATTAGGGTTGTTTGATACAGCAGGTAAGGTCACTTGTAAGCCTTTTACCCCAACAGTGACCAGCATTTCATTTCTCCATGTAGTATCACTCCAGCTTCAAACATTCATGTTATAAGATTAATGGAAAGGATCACTAGCCCCCAAAGCCTTGATTGTTCAACAGATACTCCTTCTGGCGATCAGAGGAAATTTATGGAGAACAGTGTGGATACCCATATTGATGCAAGGGTGTATCAGGATAAGCCAGATACCCCTGTAAAGAGTTTGTAGAAATTCTTAATCTTTGTAATCGTATCTTACACATTTCTTCTTTTCTACAATTGTCTTTAGGTCAAGAAGATTATGACCGACTGAGACCTCTTTCCTACCCACAGACAGATGTTTTCCTTGTATGTTTTTCTGTAGTGTCACCGTCTTCTTTTGAAAATGTTAAGGAAAAGGTACAACATCTTTACAGCTTAATAATAATTGGTTACTTGTGTAATGTGGAAATGGTGGTGTTTGATTTTGATCAATGCTCAAGTTGAGATTGAAACAATTTGAGTGAAGGCATTAAAAATATATTTTGCTACTCATAACACAAGTGAGAGGTGCAGTAGCCTAATGATTCGAGCACTGGACTCGGGGTTGAAAAGTCCAGGTTCAATGTGTTGTGTTTCTTGGCAAAATTTGTTACCTTGTTTTGCCTCTCTCCACTCAGGAATATGACTAGCATTTGACAAATTTCAGGGAAGTCAGATGGGGGGGTAACCTTGCATTGGACATGGATCCCATCCAGAGGGGAGTAGTAGCACTCCTGCAGCTGTAGTTGCTTCACGCCAAGGAAACTTGAATAAGTCCCAGCAGGATAGCCCACTTGGCTTGACTATAGCCATTTTTAATTCTTTACTTTTAAAATAAGATCTGATAGCAAACTAGAAGATATTTCCTCTTTCTGTAGTGGGTACCTGAGATCACACATCACTGTCCAAAGACTCCTTTTCTTCTTGTTGGTACACAAGTGGACTTGCGGGATGATGCGGGAACAATAGAAAAACTGACCAAGAACAAGCAGAAACCCATAGCTGTTGAGGTTGCAGAGAAGTTGACACGGGAACTAAAAGCTGTTAAGTATGTAGAGTGTTCGGCCCTGACTCAGAAAGGCTTGAAAAATGTCTTTGATGAAGCTATTCTGGCTGCACTAGAGCCTCCAGAACCACCAAAGAAGAAACTTTGCACCTTACTTTAAGAGTTGAATTGAATAGGGACAGACTCAGGAAATTATCTTGACCTTTTTACAACCTCACATCTGTTTTCTCCATAACATTCTTCCTACATTCCCATAGTGCTGGCAAAGAAAATTTGTTTAACAATCAAGAGGTTCTTTAGGTGGTGACCATTTCCTTTATTCTCATGACCTTAACCTGTGATTCAAGTCTGATATTGTGAGGAGAAATTAGATGTTGGTCACTCTTATGGTTAAAGGGTCAACTGTGGTGAGTGACCAAGACAGAATTTCTTTTTACATTATCAAGCAGACAAGCGATGAGTGAAGAAAAATATCGATTTGGAAATTATTTACTGATCCAATACCAAATTCTCCAAACCAACATTATAAGAATTGTATGACAGAGTAAGGAGAATTACTTGTTAGATCTTGGGAGCAAAAGGGTCAAGAGATATTCTCCTGCCTGGCGTCTAATCGGCACACTGAAAATCTATTTGAAAGTTTAACTGTCAAACTCAGAAAACCTCAACAGCTTGAGCATCAGGATGTTTGTGAAGTAGTATATTTTCTGAGGGAAAGAAAGGAACCAGAGCTAAGGTGGGGAAAAGTGTTAGCAGCAATCGTTTGTTTATTGGGGGGTGTAGTTAGAACAATTTTCAATTGAGTTTTGAAGGATAACGTGCATGGATCTCGCTCGACTTTACCCTATAACAGGTCCATTCTCTCAACCAATCAGATGCGAAACGGAAAACAATGGCAACCTGATGATTGGCATTTTCTTGCACTTCCCTTTGAGTCCTCATTGGCTATTGATAATGTAACCCTTTGTTCTGATTGGTTGCTGGGATCACCATTTCCATTTTTCAACACTCAATTGAAACTTGCCCCATCTTCTATGTGATTTCTTGTCACAGTATAAACCTTAAATTTACCCACAAAATATCTTTGGTACTCAGGTTTTCCAAAGTTTGGTGTAAATTTTTTTGTTTTTTTGATTCAATCTTATTTTCTTTTTATTTCTCTGCAAACTGAGTTGCCTGGCAGCATTAAGAAAGTGAACTCAACATGCAAAAATTTTTTGAAAAGCGGTGGCTATGGCTTTTTGGTTCTTTTGCTGTCCAAGACTGTAGAAAAGAATCAGACTGGGTCAATTTGAAAGTTGTTGACTGGTAATGAAAATGTTTATGATAATGTCCAGTTAAACCAATATTTCTAACAATTTACTATAAGGAATTTTTGTTAAAATATTACAATAGGTAGTACCATAATCAGCATACTAAGCATCTTTTGTAAAATAAAATTTCTTTTTAAATCTTTTGGAACATTTAAAATATATATCAACATTTGGTTTTATTGTTTCTACATATCTTCAGGCAACATGGAGATTTGATATGAACATGCATGTTCTATTTAAACATCTATAATTAAAAACACCTTACAGCAGAGGAAGGTGAAAGTTTATACATTGCTTGATTGCTTTGAGATAATAGAGTAATACGATTTTTAAGGTGTTTTTTTTTTTTTTTCTCACAAGCTCAGATGGAAGGATGGCCATGAATATATCTTGTTTTAGGGGGATATGTAAAAATTTATTTGTACCAAGGCAGGCAGGTGAATTTTGTTAAACAGAACTTTGCAAACCAGTATCCCCTCACTCAATAAAAATGGAGTTATCTTCCCCTCCCTTGTATCTGTGTGAGATTGAAGAGAAAAGTAACTGTGAAATACAGTTTTTGATGTGTAAAACATTGGAAAAGAAAAAGCAGGAAAAAAATTAGACAATTAAAAAGAATACTGATATCTAAAATTAAGTTTCAAAATACAAATCATTCAATTTATTAACCACAAAAAGTATACAAATGTTTAAAATAGGTATTTTACATTTTGTATGATAACATAATGTAGTTTTATTTACTTAAGAGGACAGCGATGTTATTGGATGAGAAATTTTTCAAAAATAAAAGTGAAATATCAGAGAGAGTAAGTTATTAGATTTTTAAATATTTTTTCTCCAGGCTACAGGTGCACTCTTAATGTACTCGTCTCTTTGGAAGTCAAAAGTAAATAAATAAAAAAATCATTGCATGATAATGCACCTGTGAAATTCCCCCTTATGCTTTGTTATTGAAGAATTGCTAGTCATAGATAACGAGTAAAGGAAATCTAATCAGAGAATTGTTTTTCAACAAGTGAACATCCTGTTGGTGTTAAGGAAGTTGGCACTGCTCTTTTGTCCTCCTGTCAATTTTAGTGCACACATTGGAAATTAAAGGTTTCATACTAGGAAATGTCTTTAATCTATTATTTATTTTTTTTGGTTCATTTCAAATTTACTTTTATACATGGAAATCACAGAATGAATCTGACGAAGTTGTGAGAAAATATAAAATGGTTCAAGGAATTGGCAGGAAGGTTCGATTTAAAACAGTTAAGTTTCCTGGATATGGTCAATTCGCCAAAATTGTATTTGATTGTCCATATCCAGCAATACTCTGGGTATCCAGAGGAAAAATTGCCCTCCTGATCTTAAAGATTTGAAAAGCTTCGACTAAACTATACCTTCAGCATGAGCGGAAGATGAATTTTTCCATGGTCCATGAATTGTAGCAGGCCAGAGGCGCCTTCTAGACGACTTTCTGTGCAAAACTATGGCAAAGTGCTGTGAAGTGCCACGTCTGCAAAGAAACGACACTTTGTGTTGTGTCACTACGCGGTATGATTATTCAAACATATCGTAAGGGATAACTCGTAGGAAACTAGTGGCTCGTGTCTATTCGCAGTTAAACAAACGGAAGTGAAGATGATCTGATGAACGCAACTTATTCCCATTTTATATTTTAGGGTAAATTTGGAAGTTGCGACATAAATTCATAACGAATGTTTTCATTGGACAGTTACGAGGCTTAGAGCCAAGCCAAATAACGACTGACCAATCATATCATACGATTAAAATTCACTGCGTAGCCTCGTTTCTGCGTGTCAGTGCTTCTCGAGGGCTCCCTATCAATTCGTCAACCAACGCCCCTGGAAAGCCGGACATCTCATTGCAAAATTGGAATTCATGGCATAAGCGGTTGTTAAAACAGTTGTGAAGCGCTTCTCTTGTCAAGTTTTTAGGGACATCTAAACCGTTGAAACTCGATTACCGGTTAGTATTATCCCTCTTGTGTGCTTCCACCGTCTTTATATCTCTTAATTCTGGTCGTGTAATTTCATGCGCTTGGATTTTACTCGTCGAAGTCTGCCATTTTTGGCGACATGTACGGCACCTATGTTTTTCTAATGATCTCATTTTTTCGTGTAGTTTCGAGACATCGATCGACAATAGAAGGTTTTCGAGGATAGAATCGAGGAATAGTTGTGAGGCTAAAGAGCAACAAGCCGTTTTTAGTGTTCAAATAAATTGTTCGTATTTCATTCCATCGTAGTGTTACAAACCCCAACTAGACTCGAAGTTGTGAAAGTTTCATTCATTGTGTTCAAGCTTTGGGTGATCAAAGTTCTATTATGTCCTTGTCATATAGCAGCTTAATAATTTCAGATCATCTTCGACTAACCGTGTCATATCTTAAAAATTTATCCGCAAGTCTCGTAAGGTTTATGATATTCCTCCCAGTTTACTTTGCTCTTACCAATTCAAAACCCATTATTGCAAGACATTGCAAACGTCATACCGGTCTTTGCGGCGTTGAGTGTTAAATTTCCGTGAAATCAAGGTTTGAGTTCTTCACGTTATTGCCTTTACTTCGCATCATTGTAGTTGGTACAAAATATGTCGAGGCAAGAAAGTAAATTTGTTGACGTTTCGTTTGTTATGCAAAGTCCTTACTTATCGTATCCAATTTACTTTCAGGAATTCCACTGCAGCGGAAAACCCATCAGCGTACAAAATTTTGTAGACCGGCATAATGCAAACTATAAAGTGTGTAGTAGTTGGCGATGGAGCAGTGGGAAAAACATGTTTATTGATTTCCTATACGACAAATAAATTTCCAAGTGAATATGTACCCACGGTAAGTTTACAGTTGAAATTACCTTTTCACCCATGCAATCAACTTTGCCAAGCGCCTTCTTGTCGGTACCATTATTTTGATAGGTGAAGCTTTTAAAGTGCCGACTTTTCATAGCTGGTGTACATATTAACTTTAATATCAACATGCTACATTTTAACAAATTTTTAGTACGGCGCCAATGCATGGCGAGTGTATTTGTAACTTTCTCAAATGAATATATTGAGCATATTTCCCCCCTTTTACTTCAAACATTGAACGATCAAACTTGCATATTAGAATTTTATGCTTATTTGGTTATTTACACAAACGAATTTTTTCATTAGTCTAAAAGGGAAAGCCGTAAAAATGTCTTTGAAATTTTCAAATGATAGTGTGTTAGTCATGTTTGTTGCCCGAGGGCCCATCTTTTAATCACGTAGAGTAGAAACTTAATGCGGTGGTCACTTATTAATGAGTGGCTAAAAGCTTAGGAGGATGAAAAACATATCGGTAGCAAATTTCCTGAGAGTGTTCCATATGTTATTGGTAAAACACTGGTACAGTATTTTTCTGTAGGGATTGAAGATCTTTCTATGGACATTTTAATTCAATGTTTGTTTGAATGCGATGACTTGTTTATTATTTGTAGTGTGTTGTTATGGGAAAATGATCGTGGCACGGACTAGCCATAATGTTTTTGGCTCAGTTCTCTAAGCAGGCCATGTGTGTACATTCAGTTGGTGGCTTTTCTTTTGACAAGTCCCGAAATGTGATTAAAATAGCACTTAGAGCATTTCATATTTGGTTCAAGATAAGGGACACGTGTATGCTTTTAAAGCTGTGTTCGTCTCTGCAGTCAAATTATTGGATTAACTGTTTTGCTGAAATCTTTCATGATGTCATTGAAAAACAAAAAGACATTTTTTGACATATCAGAAGTTTCCCTTAATTTTTTCTTGAACAGTCACACTAAATTGGATTTACGAAAGAGTAGAATAATTTTTGTAGGTAACCAGAACTTGGTGTTCATGATATCATTATATGCAAGCTTCTAGTTCCTGTTCTTAAATAAGAATGTTCTCACACCATTGTATAGGTTGCTGAGGATTGTTTGGTTGTTTTCATCTTAGTTCTCCTCACTGAACTTTTTTTATTTTCTTTATCCTTTCATCCATGTTAGACATGTTTCTTCTTTTTACATTGTGAGAAGCTGTGCAAAAAAATGTACAGTTAAATCCAACAATATCATCCAAGCAAGGAGGCCTTCAAAAACTTTTAATCACTTCCACAACATTGAGAACTCTCTTTCAGTAAGATTTAGAAGGAAGTCTTGAAGTAATACTTCACTAGAATTTTTGTTTTGGTTTGGGTCTAATTTAAGTAAATTCTTCACTGGTGAGCAAAGTGCAAGATTTCAGTTTCCTCTTCAAATGTCTCAGTAAGGTGTAATCAGGGCTCGACGCTAACTTTTCAACTTACTAGCCAAGTGGCTAGTGACATCCTAGATGTTATTAGATGTTACGACAATTTCAGTCTGTCCACTAGCCTAGCTGGCTTGTGGAAATTGAAAACCACCAGCCAAAACTGAATTTCTTCTGGTCTGTGGCTAGTGGGCTACCGTTAGTGTGGAGCCCTGGTAATACTAACTTATTGACACCTTGTTTTGGATTTTTCTAGGTGTTTGATAACTATGCTGTAACAGTTATGATTGGTGGTGAGCCATATACATTAGGATTGTTTGATACAGCAGGTCAGTAACTGTGTAGAGTTTTAATCAAGCCACTAATGAGGCAAATGCTTCCTCTATCAAACAGCCAGAATTATGGTCATTTGAGTGATGCAGTGTTGAAACCAAATTTAGTCAAATTGGTAAACCAACTTGATTATTTTTGTGTATTGAGGAGAGTTGTCACTAGATGCCTGTAGGCAGCAGAAACCTGCTGGCTCTCGTACCTTTGTAAATTGGGATCAAAGACAGGAAAAAAGTATTTTGGAACTGATTATAACATCGAAGCCTGGCTGAAAATAACTGCTCAAATATGTCCCAGAATGCTGGAAATCTCTAATTAAAGAGTTTCAAACATTTTCCATGGCACTCTCCCCTTGACCACCTGGAAGGGCAGGTCGCTTTACAACTTACCATGCGATGTAATTCAATACCATGTTGAATTCAATTCAGCCCCCTGCTAAGTTCAAATCATACATTTATTAAATTTTCTAATAATAATCCTGGTTAACCTTGGTTTATGAAGGAGGGACATGTAGTGAATGTGCTCATGTGCTGTAATAAGTGAGTAGGTTTTGCCACCTGTTGTGTTTAGCCACATGCTCTTGGCATCCTGTGGGTTGGATCTGGTAGATCTACTTGAATGTGATTGTTTTAGAGAAGTTGTTTCTTTGTGGTTGACAAAATAATGATTTTTTTATTCACAAAGATTGTATTGCTTAATATAGAAGCACAGACGTGACTGATGGCCACAAGAGATTCTGACAACATCTTATGAGTCTTGATATTAAGTTCTCATTTAGGTTGTTTGATTATTTTGACCTGAAAAAGAAGACAAGTCTCTTCTTTAGTACAGAGCTACTTCTGCTGTTTAACTTTTCCTGCCCACAAGACTGTCCCTCGACAGTTAGAAACAGATCTGATTATGACCTTCAACATATTTAATTTTATATGCAGCTTTAGTAACTTTTTTCTTTTTTTTCCTTAACAGGTCAAGAAGATTATGATAGACTGAGGCCACTATCCTACCCTCAGACAGATGTCTTTCTTGTGTGTTTTTCTGTAGTGTCACCTTCTTCATTCGAAAATGTTAAAGAAAAGGTCAGTCATATTCTTGTGTATAAGGTAGCAGTCTCCTTTTCAGACAATAACTGGTGAAACATACCACCTGCTGTACCTCGTATTATCACCCAAAGTCATTTAGAGTCCTTGAAAAGGTAACAGGTGCAAGGGTAGTGTAAACAGTTTGAAAATTTCTTTTCCAGTTGTGTATCACAAACAGTGATGTTTGTGGAAAGGGATTTACCCAGGGGATAGCTCTGTCAAGCTTTTGTACTTCTAGGCTTTGGACTGGTAGCAGTTTTGTCTCTTTTATTTTATTGGTCTGGTTTTACTATCTCTACATACCAGAAGAATATTTCCCTTTTGAATAGCTAAAGGTCCCAGTGAACTTCTGCTGTTGCCTTTAGGCGCAACAATTTAGTTTTACAAATTGATTATTGACGGAGCAGTGGTGTGAATCTGTCAAGAAGGAAAGCATTCATTAACCTTAAACCCATAGGAATGACTGGCCTTTGATATCTCCTTATAAGGTCACCCTTGAATCAAGTATTTAGGTCACGAGGGTAAAGGAAATGATCAGCAATTTAAGAAGCTCCAAATTGTCAAAGAAAATAATTCTCCTTGTCAGTGCCACAGGACATGTAAAGGGAACAGTGTCAAGAAAAAGAATATTAATGCTAGGTTGTGAAAGGTTTTTGGTCTTAACCTTTAGCTTATTGATGGTTACATTTCTGTTTCAGTGGGTACCAGAAATTACTCATCATTGTCCAAAGACTCCTTTTCTTCTTGTTGGTACACAAGTTGACTTGCGAGATGATGCCGGAACAATAGAAAAATTATCCAAGAACAAGCAGAAACCCATAACAGTTGAAGGTTCTGAAAAGCTATCAAAAGAGCTAAGAGCGGTGAAATATGTGGAGTGCTCTGCATTAACACAAAAAGGCTTGAAAAATGTGTTTGACGAGGCAATCTTAGCTGCCCTAGAACCTCCAGAGCAACCCAAGAAGAAGAAGTGTATTTTACTCTGAGAGAAAAATTGTGAAATTGGGACAGGAAACTTGTTAATGACTTTGATTCAAATGGACAAGATTTTGATTGTCCATTCACAAGAGATAGTGCTTGTTCAGAACTGAAATTCTTGAAGTGTGGATAAAGTGTATTAAACAGAAAAATAGCTGTATAGGGTTCTCCTAGCAAACATATGAGGAAGAATGGGATATGCTTTGTTTGCTAGAACTGTTTAGAGCAATGATGAAAGAGAGGATGACATCTATGGCATGACCTCAATTTTTCACAAGGGCACATTGTTCCTTGAGGGAATCTTTGGTTCAACTTCATTTGAATCTGCTTAACTGTTCATATAATTATATTTTAAGCTGCAGACAAAGAGCATCAACATGCATTGTAATTCTTATTAAGTGAGGAAATAATTTTATGTCGACTTTCAGTTGGAGGGGAATGAAATTAGACAACTAGGGTACTTTGTGAAAACTCTCAAAAGATCCATACTTGTGCTGTATGTTCTTAAACAATTTACAAATAGAAAGAATTTGCAGAATTTCTGGCAAGGGAGAGTTAACTTGACATCTCTGTCAAGTACAGTGATTGTTACCTTCTGGTCAGTAGTTAGTTATTGTTCATAAATAACCCAATATGACTAATTTCTCCCACCTTTTCCCCAGTATAGTGCAATTTTCTGTTGAGTATTGAAAGGTAATCCAAATATTGTTCTGCTTTAAAAACTGGGCTTGAAAACTTGCCCCACCTTCTTAGGCAGTCAAGCCAAGACCAATTTACTACTTCTTTTGCTTTGAGTTTTCACTGGCTTGGTACGATGTCAATCTTCCTTATGATATGCCGCTGTGATTGCTTTGGTTTTGATTTCATGGCACTTAGTGGATATGTTCCATTTTGAGTAAAGAAATTGTGCTGTTTACATTGTTGGCTTGCTAGAGAGGAGATCCTCTTTTGAAATAACAAAATTCATGCTGCACTTTTGGAATTATTTGTGGAAAGTTTTATAAGTAATTGTCAAATACCTCATCCAAATTTCCAGCTTGCTGCAACTAGTGCAATATAGTTTGGTTAACCTGGTTGATTTAACAATCATCAGCTATGCATCCTCTTAGAGAGAGTGGTGTAGAATCTGCAGCAACTGTAATTTGTTTTGTTAGAATTGCTTCAAAGATTCTTATTATATGAAGAAAGCTTAACTTCCTTGTATTGCATACTTTTCTTTCTCCTTGAGGTCTGCATGTGTAACTCAACTACTATAAGAAGAAATTTGTCTTACACAAACAGGTTGTCTTGTTTTAATTTATTGTCTCTGTTCAGAATCTGGCCATAAATTATGTGGATTGGATGCATTTTCTATCACCAAGAAAGATATATCTCATTTGAGGATGAATGTGTGTTTAGTCTATTATGGTGAATTACCATTTCAGTTATCACTTTATACCTAATGTGAGCATTCAAATCTCCATGGTGTTCCCTTTACAGTGCCCAAGGTACCAACAAGCAAAATTTATTTTGACAGTTGGGTTTCTTAAATTGGAGATCATCTCTCTCATTCACATAACCTAACTTTTGATTCAGGGGTGGTAGTGTAAGGATACGTTAGAAGCTGGACACTGTCAAAGGGTTAATGGATTAGTGAAAGTTTGCTGGTCACAACCACCTCAATTCCATGCTTCTACTGGCCTTTTTAATTTCTTGTTTGTGCCATTCCGCCTAACGGAATTTCGAAAAAAATTGTACCATTTGCACTTAATATGGTTAGACCTGACCGATGGATTAACATTGGAATACATGGTTTTGTCTTGTCTCAAATTTGATTGTGGTAACATTACATAAACACTGTTGACCCAATAGAAGAAAGGAATTTTCATTGCTACTCTGGAGGAAGATAGAAATGATAATGTGAATGGAATTAAGAATGGTTTCAGGAAGGCACTTGACTCTTCAAAAAAGCGTTTGACTAACGACCTTTTTAATAAATAATATATAGATTTAGCCAAGCCTAAAGGTGGAGCTCCCAAGTTCCTAATATTAATGATAACACGAAAGATGTGCATTTGCCAAGACTCGCCAGAGACACCCCTCCCTTCGTTTTGATAGTCTCCCCTACCCTACCCGTGCAATCTGAAGGCACGTACGTACGCTCGGTCAGTCACGTGACAACCAAACGAAAAGAGGTTGACCATCTTCCATGGGTATGGAGCTCTGCCCCACGCGTGGGAGCCCCGCTAAAATTGTACTCTGATAGAGGAAGTAAATGAAAATAGTTGAAAGGTTGAACACCAGCAGCAGTAATTGCTGAAGTAGACATTTGCTGGAAAAGGTGTAGTGTCCAGTCTCTGGGGTCGCTGTAGTGATGCATAAAATTTGAGGGTTATTGATGGCTGGTGAAAGAGGTTTATTCCAAGAAGATGACCCAGCGCTCTGGGTGAAGTAATGTATACGGGAATGGTAGTGTGGTAGACTCGGCAGGAAAGCATGACATGGAGCATACGGATCTTCAGCCTGAGTCTTTATATAACAGAGAAAAAGCGATGCTTTAAGTTGGGCGCATTTTCAGTCATTTGCTTGACCGCAGGGAGACTAGGGCACTGGCGCTAATAAAGGCTGAAGAGACTCGTGGGAACAATGACAAAGCAACTTACGCTCATGCGCAGTGATAGATTTTCCGCCATATTGAAGATTGTGAAGGCAGTTTGTGACGAAAATGCCGGATTATTTGGGAAAAGATCAAAGGAAAACCAAGAATGATGATGACAAAGAGGAAAAACCGATTCAAGGTACGGATTCAATTGTACAATGATACATTAGATGAAGGGCATCAAGAAAGAAGTGTATTTCAAACAACGTATAAACTTCTTTTTGTCGTTCTTTTCTTCAGCGCTCGATGAAGGGGATATCGAAATTCTAAAGACTTATGTAAGTTTTACAGCTGGTTTCTTTTTTGAATGAATTCTGCAGGTGCAACTTTAATTTAATCTGATTCACGAAAACGCGATTTATTCCAAGAGGCCGTAAAGTTTGAGTTGAGATGTTGGCATGTGACCTTACATAGAATTAGAGTGAAAATTACCTTGGTCATTGAGAAAACAGAGATAGGGGTAATAACCCAATGAATTATTAGAACCCCTGAAATCTCAAGAGGTTTGTTAAATTCATTTTCCCCTCGTATGCTAAAGAATTCTGTGCTGTGGTGATTTGACAAGATTTGACAGCAATTAACACTCGACTCCCTGGAATTTTATGCAAGTTAGGCTATGAATTGGAAATGTGTCCCACATAACACTAATATTGAAGATATATAGAGGGAAATAACAAAGAATTGTGGAGATTTTTTATCCAATTTGAGACCCCATTAATGGTGATTTCCTCCCCAAACCCTCTATTAACCAGTTTGATGTTCCACCCATGCCAACAAAGAATGAGAAAGGAAAGGGGAAAAAACACTCTGAGATTTGGTTAATTAAATGCTGTGAAATAATTTATCTTCAACTTATTTTCTTTTAAAGGGTGCTGGATTATACAGCAGGTCAATAAAAAAGGTAGAAGAGGGTATACAAGGAACCCTAAAGAAAGTCAATGAACTAACAGGTAAAGCTAATTACAAGAGTTAAGTCCAGAATTAAGCAGTAGTCCCAGTGAGTGTATTTGGTACTGTTATTTCAGTATCATGAATATCATTCCTTTCTACTCTGTTTATCAGCTTTGTGATGAAGAAGGGAGTGGGAAAGACCAATTAAACCAGTCTATACACTTAAACCTCCCAAATAATTCAAAGCAACATATGGCAAGTAGTCTGCAGCCTTTCTCTTCATCTAGCAAATTGGGAAAGCCACAAAACTCTGCAACAGAAAATTTGTTTTTTATATCAGCACTCTAAATGCAGACTAACTTTTTCTTACGTTTTTCATGTTATGTTCCTACCAATAGCATAGCTCCATTCTTCCTTCCACCCATAACTCCTCTTCATACTCTGATGAAGGGCTATAGGAATTCTTTACAGAGGCCAATTCACATTATTAACACAGTTGACAAAACCAAATTGACTTTGAACTAGATTTGTTCACAGGAAAGATTCTCAGTTAGTGAAATAATGCTGGCTTGTTTGGTCCATGTATTGTGTAATTTAATAGTGTTGATTCATTTTTGGATGGAACAAGGTGTTTGTGGACCATGCAGTTTTATTCAGTGATGTTATTTTTTTTTTATAAGGGTTTGGTGTGTTGATGAAATACTAGCCTAATATGTAGTTATCCATGTTGCACAGGTATCAAAGAATCTGATACTGGCCTTGCCCCTCCTGCTTTGTGGGATTTGGCAGCAGATAAACAAACTCTTCAAGGAGAACAACCCTTGCAGGTACATTATATTACCTGAAAGCTGTAATTCAAATTTTAAAGGAATCACAGTTTGCTCCTTTCATGTGTGCAATGATTAAGAACCAAGCAATTAAACAACAGAAGATTCTAGGTGTGTCTAGCAGATGTTCAGTTATTCTTGTCTTCAGATCTGCTTCTCTTTTCAGTCAAACCTCAATTATCCAGATTTCTCGATTATCAGGACTTTTTCCCTGGTCCCAATTTTGTCATGAATATTTTTTAGTCATAATCTAGATCCCCAGCCATATTTTTACAACTACAGTGTTGAGTGAGGTCCAGGTGAGTTTACTTTACTTTCAAAAAGCGAAAGTAGTGCTTGCATACATCGCAACCAATGAAGTGCATTCAAATGAGTTCTTGTTGGCTTAGAGTTCTATTGACCTCATTTGGTGTGGTACACAAGATAAACAAGCTACTCAGCGTTGCAAATGTTTATTCATGATCATCATGTCCTTGAAGTATAAGTGATCTGTTCTTTAATACAAACTGATTTCATCATTTTAGGCCAATATAAAAGCATTTTTTGTTAATTATAATTGTTAATAAATGTACACATGTATAGAGGTGTTCACAACAGACAGTGAAGGTGTAGATAAGATTTTTTTCAAAATGATTTGTAAATGTTTTGTTTCATAATTAAATGTCACTTTCTTAATTTAATCAGTTGTTGTTTCTCGTTAATATTCACATTTTCGATTATCTGGACCCTTAATCATTGTGACTATTTCATCTAGTCCCAGCAAGCCAGGATAATTGAGGTTCAACTGTACCATGCATCCCACCTGATTATGTTATAAAGGACAAATTTTTTTGTAGTGAGATACTTTTTAACATATTAATGTGTTTCAAGCAATTTGTTTTCTTCAAAGCAGCTCTTGTGGTTAAACATCTCTTTCTAAATGTTTTTATATCTGTACTTATAATTAATGTTCTGTCTGATCAGGTGGCAAGATGTACAAAGATAATCAATGCAGATACAGATGATGCTAAATATGTGATCAATGTCAAACAGTTTGCCAAGTTTGTAGTTGATCTTGGTGATCAAGTTGCTCCGACAGATATTGAAGAGGGAATGAGAGTTGGGTATGAATATTAAAAACAATTGATTGATGTGTATAGCTGTCAAAATTGACTCAAATAGAATCATTTATTTAGACTCAGGCAGGCCTCTATCCTACTTAAAGTAAAGCATTACTAAATCTGGCAACACAAATTCCTTCCTTTTGATCTACTCTTTGCAAGCTTGTGTTTTCAGTATATTTTGAGATTTTTAAAGTGGATGATCTTTGCAAATGTAGTTCTGATTAAATCTTGCAAATGAATTTCCCAAATGGTCTTTATGAGGAACTTTCATTTTTTTAAGAAAATTGAGCTGTGTTTCCTTAAGCTGGAAGACCCAGTGGTGCACTGAACTCTGGGTTAAGAGGTCCTGGTTCAAGATCTGGGTGCATTGTTGTGTTGTGGTCTTTGTCAAAGTGTGTAACTCGTACTGTCCCCTCTCCATTCAGGAGTGTAAATGGGTACTGGCAAGTTGTCAGGGAAGCCTGATGAATTGCTGGAAGCAATCTCACAATGGAGAGGTATCCAATCCAAGGGGGAGTAGCATTACTCCTTGTTGCTTCATGCCAAAAAAAAACCATGATAAGGGTTAGAGTTAGGATTAGGGCATCAAGTACAAACTTAGCCTATGTTTTCCCTAAGTGTTATGGTTACTTTTATT
Organism: Stylophora pistillata; assembly: GCF_964205215.1. Classification (NCBI taxonomy): domain Eukaryota; kingdom Metazoa; phylum Cnidaria; class Anthozoa; order Scleractinia; family Pocilloporidae; genus Stylophora; species Stylophora pistillata. Next base: position 12,575,131 of record NC_142526.1, read on the forward strand.
TCAGAGTTGACAGAAACAAGTACCAAATTCATATACCTCTACCACCAAAGATTGACCCAACAGTGACTATGATGCAGGTAATACCACTATACCCTTGCTTCTCAAAACATGAATAAATTTTACTAAGCAGATACTTAGTGTGGCAGACACTAACCTCAGGGCATTACTATTTGTTCTGCTTCATAGGTTGAAGAGAAGCCAGATGTGACTTACTCAGATGTGGGAGGGTGTAAAGAACAGATTGAAAAGCTTAGGGAAGTGGTAGAAACTCCACTTCTACATGTAAGAGATTTTATTGCTTTGTCCACGTGCACTGATATACATTACATCCTAGTTTCAGCAGTTTGAGCTGGCCTCTTAATATACACAGCTCTCTCAGGTGTGAAAAGCTATGAGAGGTTGTGGACACTCCATTTCTACTTTTGCCTATAGAGGGGCTACCTGCTGGAATACACTCTCCAAAGACCTTAACCATTAATGGCCGCAGCTTCTGTGGAAAACTGTGTTTTGAAGCTAGTCGAGCAGATTTCGGGTCACTGTTGTGGTTTTAAAAGCTCAAACTTACCAAAAACCCCTTGACAGCTCGTACACTCAACGGCCTTTCAATCCAAATGCAAAATGGCGGCCTGGAAATCTCGGGCACGCGCAGAAAGCAAAACTTCGAGATAGCTTTTGGGTTGAAAAGTAATGCCCCACTTACGACTTTTACTTTTCTCTCTTTCTCCTGCCCTTTTTTCCCCTCTCCTTGCCTGAAGTTTCTCCTCACTTGCTGGAAATTTAGTAGGCTTCATTTTGGTGTAGAGATTTCTCAGAAACTACTCATTATTTTCAAACCACATGCTCAGAAAGGTAGGTGGGTAATGGAACAAGATTTTCGTCCAGATTTTCAGGTCAAAGTTACATGTTTTTTTTGCTATTTCTCCAATCTCCTTCACTCATTTGCGCTCATTCTGGTATCGTTTGTAAGATATTTTCAACCTGTTCAAGTACATGCTCAAATTCATGCTCCAGGGTTAAAAGTGATGATGTCACAAGGCGTAGAAAGGGTGTGGGTCCCCATGGGCGCATATGGGAGCACTGGACGTCAATAGGTTAAAGTAGTGAACTCTGGTACTTTTAAGAAGAGACTTGTAAATATGCTTTTAACGTAAAATTGATTTATCTTTATTTCCCTTGTAGTTAATTTCATTAGTTATTACATTTCATTCCTATGTCTTATCTTGTAATTTTAGTATATTGTGGCCAAAAAGCTCTGTAAAGGGAGCTTCAATAAATGTATGTATGTATGTACTTGTAGGAGGTGTTATTTATTTGTCCACATGCATTGATATACTTTACACCTACTTCTAGCAATGTGAGCTGACATATTAATACATACAGCTCTCTCAGGTGTGACAGTTACCATTGCAATAGGGAAAACTTTGGGGTTTGTAAATCTTTAGCAACAGTCACCAATACATGTATGTTGAACTATGTTCAGCTGCGAGCTCTAAACCATGCAGGGTTGCTCGAACTGTACTACACCATCTTCTGGAGACAAAGATTTTATTTCTGGCAACCATTCTTTGATCTAGTATGTACATGTAGGCTGCTGAATGGTGTCTGTGGATAAATTTGAGCTTGGAGCCCTAACTCAGGTTTCTTTCCTTTTTTGGCTGTTTTTTCTTTATTTAACTAATGCATTTTTTTTTTTTTTCATCAGCCTGAACGGTTTGTTAATCTAGGTATCGAACCACCAAAAGGCGTTCTCTTGTTCGGTCCTCCTGGAACAGGGAAGACACTGTGTGCTAGAGCTGTCGCAAACAGGACTGATGCTTGTTTCATCAGAGTAATTGGATCAGAGCTGGTTCAGAAATATGTTGGAGAGGTTTGTGATTATCTCAATAAATCTTTTGAGGATGCAAGCTTTTGGACACATTTTCTTGTTTTCTTAAATTTGTAGTTGTCCCTATCTTTGCGTAAAGGTTGTTGTTATGTTCTGTAGGGAGCGAGAATGGTCCGTGAGCTGTTTGAAATGGCAAGAACTAAGAAAGCGTGCATTATTTTCTTTGATGAAATTGATGCTATAGGAGGTAATTTTTGTTATTTCTTTTTAACTAACTTACAATTTACTTTGAGGGTAAAGTAATATTTGCCTCTTAATGTCAGAAAGACAACGTTTTTTTTTTTAAAGTGAAGACATAATAAGGAAATCCCTATCTACCAGATGTGTAACTGAATTCACTCACAAGAGTGTTTGTGGATCAGTACTTTGATTCTCTTTTGGATGACAAAATTACCAATGTTCGGATGTAACAAAAACATTTTCAAGGTTATTTGGTAGAAAAAAGGAATTGTTGTCCTTGTTGATAATTAGCATTTTGAAGGTTGTGCAGTAAATTGCAGAGGTAGCATTTTTTCATGTAAATTTTTGTTGTTGTTAGTGTATCAAAAGGGTTATCAGTTTTTGGCAGTGTCCTTTACCTATTCCTTGTTTTCCACCTTGCTTTGATCATTTTGCATAATTTGAATTCCTTTTTTGCAAGGAACTCGTTTTGATGATGGTGCTGGTGGTGATAACGAAGTTCAGCGAACAATGTTGGAGCTTATAAACCAGCTGGATGGATTTGATCCCAGAGGAAACATCAAAGTTCTCATGGCAACAAATCGGTAATTATGAGAATTCACTCATATTTGCAAACCCTTCTGAGTTTAGCTCCAGAGTTGGTTAGTTACAGTCAGGTATTCAATATGTTTTGAAAACAGTTATTTATTTCTTTCCAGACCTGACACACTCGATCCCGCCCTAACCAGACCAGGAAGACTGGATAGAAAAATAGAGTTTAGTCTTCCAGATTTAGAGGTACATTTACTTATTTTAATTTTATGTGTTCTCCCATATTTTAAGCAGAACGGACAGAATAAGTTCTTTTAAACCAGTAGAGCAATCCTTTTACCCGTTGAGTTTATTTAAGAATCCCAAGCGATTCAAGTGAGCATTAAGAGGAACCACAAGAAGTAAGTCTCACTAGTTATCGCTTGTAAAGGATACCACTCTATTTTTATTTTGCCAAACTGACGTGTGTCTATGTTATAGGAGACTGGAAACAAATCCTGTTTGCTCCTTACATGCTGTGCTTTTTTTCCCAGAAACCCTTGAGACTATGATAAGAGTGTCTGGAATAGAATTGGAGCATTTTTGGTAAACCACGTGAATTTTTTTTTTCTTCAGGGACGAGCTCACATATTCAAAATTCACGCCCGATCTATGAGTGTGGAGCGTGACATTCGGTATGAATTACTGGCAAGACTGTGCCCCAACACCACAGGTTGGTAATATTTTAATGTTATGAGCTTATTGCAAGACGAGTTCTGGGTAGATTTCCACCTATTGATGAGTCATATATTAAGCCTTTGATCACTTTGTTGTCTGATTTCCAGGTGCTGAAATTCGTAGCGTTTGTACAGAAGCAGGCATGTTTGCGATTCGTTCGAGGAGAAAAGTACGTAAGAATGCTAAACTTTAGGTGTAGTCACCGTTTCTATGAGCTTGCTCTATTTTCATTCTAAGTTTTTTTTCAACCGACTAAATACCAGGCTCGATTTCCGCCGCACTCTCGGGTCCGGTCTTTTTCGTTTTGGTTAGGGGAGGAGCGCGGGCTCTGGTTCCCGAACAGCGGCTGGTAATCGAGCCTAACTAAATACGGGCTAGTGCTTAACCATTTACAACCTAACATCAGTACGCATACTCTCCAAACTGTTCTCCATGCATTTCCTTAAGTGCTGACAAAGAGTTTTTATCTTTGGTGGTCATTTCCTTTATTCTCCCGACCTCAATGTTTGATTTAGGTGGGACATCGTAGCGAGAAATTAGATATATGAACTTCATATATTCATCGTATTTGATTTATCACCACGGGTTTATTACGAATCAACTTAACGGCCTGCTCCCAGTTGGCTTGTTAGCTCAATTGGTAGAGCGCTGCACTAGTATCGCAGAGGTCAGTGGTTCGAATCCCGTACAGGCCTGATTTTTTTCAGGTCTGATTTTCGCTATTGCATAAATAGCGCTATCTACTGCGAGGACCGTGCATCATACGTATGAGAAATAAGATGTTGGTCAATTTTACGAGTAAAGGGTTCATCGTAGCATATCGTACCTCCAACGACTCGGTCAAGGAGATAAAATGAAGGGATATAGGCAAGATTTGTATTGACATTTTTTTTTTATGTTGACAGGTTGCTACAGAAAAAGATTTCCTCGAGGCAGTGAATAAAGTCATCAAGGCTTACGCCAAGTTCAGTGCCACTCCGCGCTACATGACTTATAATTAGAAAAGAAGAAAACTTTGAAGAAGCAAACGGATAACTTTTGCACCATTGTTAGTTGGTAGTGAAGATATCAGCCGATTTCTCTCCACCTAGTGGAGCATTTTTACAAACTGAACCTCATGTGGAGCTGTGTAAAATGTGTGTTTTGTAGGAAGGAGCTAGGAGAATTGTATATGTGACGCTCACTGTATGTGTTGGTAAATAAAGTGGAAGCAAACTTTATAAGAAATATCTTGGTGACATTACATCGTGATGGGAAATCGATAGGCTGCTAACCCAGAATTCAAATCTCTACTAACTACCATCAAATTGCGAAATTTTGTTATTATACATGTACCGAAAGTTTAAGGTGGTTTTGTCTGTCATGACCCAAACAGGAACTCTAAACTACTATTGGCCTTGATTCGGTAACGAAGTGGGCTTTAAACGTAGCATTGTTTCATGTATGTAAACCGTTGCCCGGAATAAGAAAGGAAGTGTGTGAGCTACTGCTGAAGTAAAAAAAAAACTCGGGCTCCTGTTTTTTGACGGCATGGGCAAGTTTGTACCTACTGAAGATGACAAAAAACGAGAAAAAAGAATCGCGAACACCGCTGCCAAGAAAACTTGAATTTCGATTGGTGTAATTCAAACAAAATTATAAGATCCTCTCTGAAGAGAGACCGTAGTTTCTCCCTGATGAGACTGCACTCTTGGACTGGAAAAAAAAGACGAGAAAAAAAAGAATATAGTCGCGCAGGAAAACAAAGAAAGAAGTAAATCTTTTTTCGATAATCAGCAGCATTTGTCAAAAAAAGATGTAAAACGAAAGCGGAAATTTAAATTCAAGCAAGGACTTTCTTAAGCCCAGAATGTTCACAAGCGAGACGTTTGTTTGCTGGTCTCTATAATAGAATGTTTCTTTTTTTCTAAAATTTCGTGAAAAAATTGCATCCTTTGCAGGGGTAAGTTTCGAAAGAAACTGTGTTGTTGTCAGTGGTGGGCTATTGAAAGATAATTTGGCCACGGAACAGAGATTATAATTTACCAGAGATGACCAATGTCATCAGAAGGGTGTTCTCGTGCAAGTCTCGCGATCCGATGATCCGACATTCCACAAGAAATCGAAGTCCACAGTTAAATCTTTCAGTAAAATCAGGTGCGGCCGCGGGTTGTTCCGGTATCCGATTACTGGGTACGAGCATTGTCACAGGAAGCGAAATTGCCATATTTGTCGAATTTCCACTAAACCCAAACAAGTTAATTGAGTTTCTTTATGTTCCGTACACAGATTCTAACGGAATAGCTCCTCCATTTCTTCACTGCTGTAAGAGATCTTTGAAACTACTATGGAATCTCGTCTTACACTCTAATTTATCTGGGCAAGTGGTTCGAAAGTATTAAGACTTCCTTTCTGGTTCATTATTTCTCGTGATGTTCCTTCGTTGATGCATATCTGATGGGCGGTAAGTCAAACGTTATTTACCCTGCTTGGTCGATTGGAGTGCACTGTTGATTTTGTTACCCTCAAGTTTTGTCGATGGCTTGCGGGCGTTTGGTTTCAACAACGCATCATTTAACGAATATTTATTTTGCTCGGTCAAAGATATTGCTGCATTAATTATACACAGCTAGAATAAACATTCTATCATATTTGGTGAATAATTCTGTATTGTGGCGTATTTTGCATTCACTTTGCACTAAAATTCAAAACCTACCTACCGGTAATAATAATCCTAAAAAAATTCCATTCATTTTCAACTTGCATAGCTAAGCAAAATAAGAGTTCACGGCCAAAATTATCGACTTTCAAATATTATTATTGATGTAATGGAGAGGGACGCTCAATTAAGAACTAGAGAATTAATAGGGTCTATCAAAGACCAGCAGCTGAATTTGGGGAAAGGCAATCTGTAGATTGTCAATTTTTTTTCTTACGTATCATGCATGCAGTTCTAAAGAAAAAGAAAACAAAGTATGGGTTTATTTGAAAATCTTGCCCAACTTTAATTCTGCTTGTACTGTGCTGGAATTGCAGCTTAATTTCTGTCCATGTGGTAAAAATGTCAGCTGATTTACTGAGATGGATAAGGCAAAATCTTTCTCTATTTGGTGACCAGACTCAGAGCTCTTAAGTTGATTTGCTGGCAAAGAGAGATTTTACACCACATTGCTGTTAAGTATGATGCCATGGGTATCACCTCTCTGAGAGGGGTTGGGGATATTGAGGCTAAGATGTGTATTCCTTTATTCGAAGCATTTTGTGGTTGGAGTCCACATTACCAGTGGGCAGTCAGCATGTGAGCATTGTGCAACAATCATAAAATGCACCAGCTGCTGTAATGGTTCCTCTGCACACGATTTTCACTGTTGAAAAGGTTTTGAAGAGAGTACAAAGGGAACAAGGAGTAAATTATACCTTGAGAGATAGTTAGTTTTTTGGTACTTATTAAAGTAACATTTTGCCATCTCAAAATGAATGGTTTAAATCAAAAGTTTTAAATAGGTGAGAAGAAGTAGGTCCAGCATGAGAGCATAAGAATTTGTTTGCACGAGACTTGAAAGCTCTGCCAGGCTAGAGTGAGACTTAATCACCAATTGCTGTCAGGTAAAATAAGCTTGCACTCCAAGACTTGAGACACCAGGGTGAAGATCTTGGTTGCAAAAAGCTTGATCCTTTTATCTGGGTCAGCCCACCTGCCCATAAGAAAACATTAAATTTCTTCAAAGGAACAAATACTTAACTGAGATTCTGGAAACCAAACCAACCAGTTTGAGCAAGCTAAAAAAAAAGGGCCCTCACACCTGGTTACAACTTGAAATATAGTATCATGGTCTATATAAGTCTTTTTACTGGCAAAGTGGAGTGCCAGCCCTATCAGAATGGATGATTTCCCATTAGAGTGCAAGGGTGAAATCTGCATAAATTTGCACCAATGCTAAGAAATTTTGGATTAGTATCAGAATCTGAGCAACTGTGCACCAACCCTCTCTCCCTCAACCCAGCATTAACCCTAATTTGTTATAAGTTGAGTGGTGTTGGTTAGGGGAGGGGTGGGTGGATAGTTGGTCAGATACTGATTGTAGAATAATCAACTTTACAAATCTTTAAAAATGCAATGAGCATCAAGTGGGTACCATCTTTAGTCAATTAGCTTATGATGAAAGAAGCATATGATCTAGATCTGATTACCAGTGGTTCTCAATTTCCTTTTGGCCACAAATCGCTCAAAGCTTATGGGTAAATAGATACAGAATGTAAAAGCTTCTTATCACAATCATGTAATACTTTTTATGACTTTTTATATCATGGAAACATTTTAAAGGATTTTGTGTCTCACCCAGCCCTTTAACTTCCTGATGTGATTAACAGGTAACTTTTCCTTATAATATCCATACGTTACCCAGCCAACAGGTAATGAGAATAATCAAGCATATCGATAAAAGTTGCCATCTTGATCTAACACCAAATTCTTGCAACTGAGTTACAAAGAAATTTGTTGCAGCTAGTGGGGAGAATTAACAAAAAGATCAGGCCAGGCGTATAATCTCCACTCTTCAGCTTGGCATTATGAATTTTAAGTGTAAGACTGCTTGGCCTAAAAATATTGATATCAGGTGCTTGCCAAACCACGATCCTTGAAATGACCATAGTTCGCAGGTGCATAGCGTGGTCATTTTTTCAAGTAGGCACAAGTACATATGATCTAGAAACCTAAGTAAACTGAGCGAAAAATACTGCATTCGTTATTTCTTGTTTGAAATAGTTGTGTGAATACAAGCAAAGAACAAAGCGTCTTGCCCTTATTTTGAGCAAACTTGGCGCAAACACAACATTGTTTTCAAATTTTTCTGGTCACTTCAAGTACGCATGTGCGTATATGCATAGAGGATGCCCACGCGCCTGGTTAGTAGAGGGGAAATGACAGTATAGACTGAAATAGCTTGCTACCAAGTTTGCTTTTGGCCACATGCTCCATGTGCTAGAAACATCAATTCAATAATGTTTCAAACCAAATTCATTTTATTATATTTGCCTTATCCATAATGCACTGAGACACAAGTGCTGTAGTCCTCTTGGAAAATTGGACATTATGGAAAGACAAATTTTGAATTTCTCAGCACATAGATAGTTTGGTGTTTGAATCAGAACTGTCCCAAAGTGAAAACTTAAGGTTAAGCAGGAGGAAAGACTGGCTAACCCCCAGCATTTTTTTATGATTTCTACCTTATTGAACATGTTCTTTGGTTCGTGAATAGTGAAAAGTGCATTGCTAATTCTTTACCCAACGAACCCAGTAGTGAATAATCCACTACTACATGTCCCACAAATTCAAACTATCATTTGTCAAATATCAACATGGGGGTACTGGTAGAAAATGGTTGTTTGGGGTGTGGTCAAAATGGATGTGTTCAAAGGGGTGTAGTCAAAAGGGTGGTAAATGTTGCCCTTTTTTTTAAATAAAAGCAAACTACAAGAATCAAGAAAGAAATAAATCGCAAGCTAAGATTAGTCACTGGTTTCCACTCAGTTACCTCTGTCTGCATAGGTTAGGGTGTTTCTGTTGACAGAGCAGTGCTGTTTCAATTTTCATCCTCCCAAAGAAATAGATATTCAATCATGCAACCTCAAGGAAGCTCTTTGTGCAACGAGTTTTAACATTGTTGAGAGTGTTTTATTTTGCATAAATTTCAATTTTCTCTTATAATAGTATATTATTTTTTTTTTGCAACCTGTTCATAGTGAAGAACCCAGTCACAGCATCAATGAGATATTTAACACCTATTCACCAAAGTGGAGTTGGCTTGTTGTTTTAAGTATACACTAAAACAGAGAGATAATATAGCACTAAAAGATTATTTAAACTCACTCATTTCTGCAATGGTCAAAATACTTGTGGGCACAAATCCCGTGGGAGTTTCGTGGAAGTTAATAGTAAAGGATATGTTGAGTTTGAGTTGCCAATCAGAGTGCACCTTCAGTGCTAGCCAGTTTTAACATATACTGGACACTGTTACCTTGCTCCTGGAAATCTGACCCCCCCCCCTTGGCAATCCATGTCCTCACCCCACTCTCCACGATCAAAATACTTCAATGTAGACATCGAAGAGTAAGTGGAGTTAAGGTGTGTATTTATCAAATAATGTTTTTCTAATAATTTTTTCTTGCTCTGAAGATGAGACGTGTGGAAGAAAGTAGACCTTGACAATGAGAACAGTCAAATGTGTGATAGTTGGAGACGAAGATGTGGACAAGAGAGAGCTGTTCTTACAATACACTGCGTCGTTGAATGCCGAAGTGGAAACAGCTAACGTGACAGAGGAAGATGGATCTAGCAGTGACGTCAGCAGGAAGGGTGTTCACTCGAAGGGCACAGTGCCGCAAGAAGTATTTGAAAACGGAGACATAGGTGTAGAGGGTGAAGACGAATCTAACAAACGTCATCCGCATTTTCAAGTGATTCACCTTAGCTCCGAAAAAGGGAGCATATCAAGCGTGGAATCTCACCAGGACTCCATCGACCAGTGGACAGGCGTGGTTACCGTATCAGGCAAGCATTATCTGTTAGATCTGCGCGACGCTCATTGCGAAGAGGCCTATGATAATATTAGACCGGACACGTACTCTGACACGGACGTTTTTCTGGTTTGTTTCTCTGTCGTTCGCTCCATCTCATGGGAGAACGCTCTGAACAAATGGATTCCTGAAATTCGACTGCACTGCCCTGTAACTCCTTTCATTTTAGTTGGTACTCAGACGGAATGGAGAGAGCTCTGGGACGAGAGAGACGCGTCAAAGAAACCGGTTTTTCATGTCACAGGAACCGGTTATGCGCAGCAGGTGGGAGCCGTAAAGTATTTAGAGTTTGCTTTAGGAGATAATGAAGTCAGAGAGGTTTTCAACGCAGCTGTGCAAATCAGTGTAATGGATAAAACGACGTTGTCTACTTTTCATCCAGATTTTGACAAAGAGGGATCGAACTTGCTCCATCGCGCTGCTAAATGCAATCATGTTCCTTCCTTAGAAGCCCTTGTTGACTTTATAGATGTGAATGCCAAAGACAAAGTGTTACACACTGCGATAGACGTAGCGATGAAAAAAGACAGCTTAGATGCAATCCGTTGTCTTCTCGAGAGTGGCTGTGAGTTTCCCAACCCACCAGACCCCTGGGAAAAGCGTTGCGAGTTCTGGTTCAGTGACGAGGACGAAGATTCGGAACATGTCGTGAACAGCAATATCACCGACTTCACCCGACAGGTGACGTTTTTTTACACGACTGCGTCACGTCGCCCACTCGCAAAGATCCTTTTGATTGGTCAGAACGGAACGGAAGTGGCAAACTTTGTGAACGAGACCGTCCCCATGCTTCCGGTGAGGTCACTGACTATTTTAAATTCAGAGGGTCCATCTTTGTTCGACTTCTCACAGATCCAGTCCTGCTTTGAGTCCTTAACGGTAACAAATTGTGATTTCGGCTCTGCAGAGCTACCAGGGACCCTATACTCAGTAGTGAGCATGAAAAGTTTGTGTGTCGTCAAATGTGGCGTATCGCGTCTGTCTGAACAACTGGGCGAGCTCAAAAGTCTGCAACGTTTGCGGTTAAGTGGCAACAAGATAAGGAAACTCCCTGACACGATTTCTCGGCTGCAGAAGTTGAAGTACATACATTGTGATCGGAATGCACTCGAAAACTTGCCAGACACACTTGGATGCTTGGGCTCCCTGGAAAGTCTGGACTTGACCAGTAACAAACTGGAGAAATTGTCTGCATCGATTGGCCTACTGAACAGGTTGCAATTTCTCGGGATTACAAGAAATCGCCTCAAATTCCCACCGAGTCACATCCTGAACAAAGGAACTGAAAGCATTTTGGAGTTTCTGAGTGGATTCTTGGACGATCCTGTGTCTAACAACCAAATTAAGGTGATTGTTGTCGGAGGAAATGGCGTAGGAAAGACCTCACTTGTAAAGGGTTTGAGTCATACCAAAGATTGGCGAATAAGCGGGGTCGGTCCGACCACTACGACTGATGGACTCGAAATATCTTCCGTGAATGTGATGAATTCCAAATTGAAAGTCTTTGATTTAGGAGGAGATGAATCCTTTTTCAGCTCGCATCACTTTTTCCTGTCAGAGAACACTCTTTATCAAGTCGTTTTTGATATGAGCGCTTATACAGTCACCAAGACCTCCTGTTCAGTTTATCAGCTTGGAAGAGTCGACCTGTGGCTTCAAATCATCTTTTCGAGAGCTCCAAACTCTCACGTGATGATTGTCGGTACCCATGCCGATGACCCAAAACTCACCGATGATATCCGCGTGCGCATTCGTCAAGACATCGAGAATCTGTTGAGCAAGTATCGTAGCGAGCACAGACGCCAGTTTGAGGGAGAAGCTGTGCCTCACTGCGGTCTTTGCGAATCGACCCTTGTTTGCGAGAGCACGTCTACTGGCTCCTTATTTTATGTCCAGGAACAAGCTGTCTCTCATGTTCCTGGGCTTGGTCCAGCGCCCTGTATCCCACATGTTGTGGGTTATTATGAAGTCAGCTGCCAAGGACAGTTTCCCAAACAGTTCCTCAGGTCTAAAAATCGGAGCATGCAAAAGTTCAAAGTAGGCGTGGGTGCTAGCGCGTCCATACTCCTCAACACAAAGGTCAGTTCCCGAATCCCGCAGAAGTGCCTCTACGTACGGGACAGAATACTAGAAATGTGTAACGCAGAAAGTGAATTGAAAAACTGGCCACTTCTTACTTACGACAGATTGCGTGAAATAGCGAACGGCTGTGGGGTGAAGCAAGATTTTAAGCTTAAGGCACTGATGACGTACTTTCATTCTCAAGGAGAAATCCTCTGGTACGAAGATATGCCAGATATTGGCGATGTGATCTTCATCGACCCTCTGTGGCTGTCCAAACAGATGTGTCTTCTCGTCAGGTCACCTTCGGGCGCGAGTTCGGGTTTGGACGGAATATTACGAATCGACAACCTAGCGAAAACTTGGCCTGACGTTCCTGAAGGACAACGCTTTGCCATGTTGACTTTGTTCAGAAATCTAGGATTGTGCTTTCCGTTGTCGAAAACTGAAGATGTGGTTCCCTTCCAGTTACCGATTGGGAGAGCAGACGAGGACACCTGGCCGACGAAGCCTTCGGATAACCAACGACAGGTCAGCTGTGAGTTCCATTTTAGCTTCCTTCCTCCAACCTTCTTCAGCGACCTGACGATTGCCATTAACAGGAGGAAACTGCCTAACAACTTTGACGTAGAGCCCATGTTCTTTCGCTTCCATATGGTGTTCGCAACGACATCGTTGGCCAGCATGGGTTGCTCCCTCCACTGTAAAGAGATGTCAGCGCATCCTTTAGCAGAAAACCTAGACGTACATAGGGTCAGCGTCGAGGGTGTACCATTTGAGCACAAGCTGAAGGTGGTTATACGTGGTCCATCTCCTTGCTGTGTACTACCTGATGTGAGAGCTGCGATCAAAACAGTGGTTGATACCCGGTATCCTGGGATACGTTACATCAGGCACATCATTTGCACCGCGTGTGAACTCGCCGGGTTCAAGAATCCTGCGCTGTTAAGCGAACTTGTCAAAGATGGTAGTAACTATTGTTCGTGGGGGCACAACCTCGGTGCAGAGGCTGCTGTCATTCGTGGAGACATTCCCCTGGTCTCACTTCCTTCTGAGCCACCGGCGAAGGGTGTGGTCAGGCTGGGGGTATTTTTCGACGAGGCAGGCAAGATTCTGGAGGACTGCTATTGTCCAAGACTCCCAGCGGTGTTCCCGATAGGCTTTCAAAGCCCGGCGTTCAAGAAGCGGCTTCGGGTCAACTCATCTATCAAAGATGGTTACTCTGTGCATTTTTTGTGCGAATGTCCTGGATACTGGCATTTTACGGAAGGACCAGGCTTCCGAATCCCAGACATCCGAACTTTCTTGGACGTTTTTGGAGCACGTGCGTGCAAGCTTTTGAAACTTGCTTTTATGCTTCGAAATGACGACGCCCCAGACGGATCTGACCCGGGACGTGTTCCGGTGAAGATCATCATGGGCGAGGCAAACCTCCATCACGTTCTCGTCACAGACATCCAGGATTTGTTAGAGCACTACTTTGTGGAATTTCCCGAACTAAAGAACAGCTACACGGGTTTCATGCAGGAAGACTTGGAATTTGTACAGAGTTATGAAGGGCTAAGTCGCGGAAAGATGTGCAAACTGTTGGAGATCTCACCTCATTGGTGGAGATTAGGACCCCTGATCTGTACATACAACAACAGAACCAATGAACATCTCTGGTTGTGTGAGAAGCATGCAATGTAAAGAGGTTTGCGTGAGGACTACTAAGAAATCGTTCAGACTGTTTTTATTAAATTAACTGACCTGTTACAGGTAAATTATCGATCAGGTAGACTTGGATCTAATGGACAACGATGAGCAAAGTTTAATTTAGTTGAGTTTTAATCTGAGCGTAGTCTTAATATAGTAGATAACTTTGGATTAAGAGCTCTCTCGCCTTGACGAAGTTATCAACGTCACATTTGAATAAGGTGGGGGTGGGTGAGAGGGGATGTTGGGTGTGCACACTGTGAAGAGGGGGGGGACGGTGGGGCGCACCCTGCGGAGAGGTAGAGAGTAGTGCAATCATAATCACGAACTCGTCCACAACAGTCCCTCCGTATTTTTATAGCGTTCCTGGGAAAAGTTATTTATATATATATATATATATATATATATATATATATATATATACGAAGAAAAAGTGCAAGGAATACTAAACAGTTCGTAACATCTGCATTTTGCAAAGTCCACTATCAAGGTTTGACTTGTATTTCCCATTAGTCAATTCTCTCCCTCGCTCGCTCTTTCTCTTACCCCTCGTAGTGCTTGAAGTGCATGAACTAGAATAATTATTAAGACTTGTCATTCGTAAAACCCAAGATTTGTGGTATCGATCGCTAACGTACAGTTTAAGTTGGCTAGCGAAACTGTTGTGCCAATTGACTACGGGCTCTAGAAAGGAGGCCTGCAAAAAGGTATCATTCCGTCATCAAAGCAATAAGAAGGCCAACCTTTATACCGCAAGTATTAGCCTTTTTGCGATAATTGCCCATGGATTTGTCAATAAGAGTTAGTAAAAGGATAGTTTTTGAAAATATTCATTAAGAATCGCTTGAAATTCTGACTCAAATGGTCAAAGCCACTATTTTTGTAAATAAGTTACAGTTTTGTGGAGAATTGATTGTACTTTTATATATGTTACCTTGTGTATCACCACATAACACACGATTGTAGAGGGAATTTGCCACAAAAAGAATATTTTAAGAAACATTTTCAAGGTTCCTCTTGAATTCTATTTTTATTTTCTATTATTTTTTTTTTTTTTGCATGTGACTACTGTAGACCACATAGACTCGATACATCCATTTTGATTTCCACTCCGAAAAGGGGACACTTTTTATCAACTGCAGTGTCCATAACAAATTTGAAGTATAATGAAAAGCGTTATTTTCACGAGGGACTTTCAAAGGACCCCCCCCCCCCTCCCCCCAGTTTTCATTGCTTCCTCATCTTATCCAGACTTTGCTGAATTTCCGCTCCCTTCTCTCCCCCTCCCCACCCTCCCTGAAAAACCATTTGATGGCCTTCAGTCTCTTGCCTTTAACCCTAACATCAGTTTGACTATTCTCCGCACTTTTCTTTACTCATTTCCTGTGGTGCTAACAAGGAGAATTTATCAAACAATCAAGAACTTATGTCTTAAGTTATTGATTATTTCCTGTATTCTCATGACCGAAATGTTTGATTCAAAGGTGATACTGTATGGAGAAATTAGATAGTTGTCACTCGTAAGAATTAATCGTGTGCAGTATAGGTGAGAGTGCAACTCATGATGATGAATCTGTTGGTTTATTTAATATTCAGGAGATATTTTTATTTTGATCTTTCTGCGTGTTTTCCTCAGAATGGAGTATCCTTTCGACTTTTCTTTTATTTGGAGGAAAAATGCCCAAATTCGATGCATCATTTAATTACAGTCATTTGTTGGAAGCTGGCGATATTTACAATGTGAGAACAAAGAGCCACCTAACTAACACTCAACACTTCACAGTTAAATTACCCTCAGCTTTCAATGGATGGTTAGAAATCTGTTAATACGAGCCCCGAGGATAATGAGAACTCCCTTGCGGCGTGATTATGCCTCATTAGCAATGCTTCACATCTTAAGTATTCCGTTACCCGGGAATCCTGGAAACTTAATACTTTCCATAGTGAACAGAAGTGAAAATGAGAATGCAAAGTCAAAGCTCAGTTGAACTTATATCGCGAATCGATGTCAACGAAGTCGAGGTTATACGCCTTTTGGGGTCAGGTGGGTTCGGCTCTGTCTTCGAAGCTATGCACAAGAACTGCAAAGTTGCTATGAAGAAGTTTCACACAAACACTCGTAACAAGAAAGCGGCAATGCAGAGCTTTGAGGCTGAGATGCATCACGAAGTCTTGTCCTTGAAACATCCAAACATAGTGAAAGTTTTGGGGACCAACGCAGCGAGCAGCCTTGAAGAACAGCCGTTTATCATCATGGAGTTCGTCAGTTCAAGAAACTTGCAACATGTGCTGGACGATCCGGACGAAAAGGTCGATTTCAAACGGCGCGTTACATTTGCATACGAGGTGGCGTTTGCCCTGGAATATGTGCATGACAATAACATCGCACATCTCGACCTGAAACCTGCCAACGTTCTCATAGCGCCGGATGGTAGCTGTAAACTGGCCGATTTTGGCTGCTGTCAGATCATCCAAGAGCGGCCCAATACACCATCACGATCATATCTCACCGGAACTTTTGCTTACCGGGCCCCCGAACTCCTGAAGGGAGAAAGTCCCACCTTCAAAGCTGACGTCTTTTCCCTCGGAATCTGCTTGTGGCAGTTTTGGACGCGTGAAATCCCATACAAGCTTCAGAATCATCAGATTGTGATTTTCCGAGTTGTTGCCTGTAATTTGCGTCCGGAGATCCCCGAGGGAAATGACGTAGACAACCGGTACAGGGAGCTGATGACGTCTTCATGGAATGGCAATCCTGTGGACAGGCCTTCAATGACCGAGGTGGTAAACTCGCTCAGGTGTTTGATTACTTGACACTGAAACGACTCTGATATCAAGGATTGATTTGAAGATATATATTTATATTTTAAATTTTAATTTAAGAGTGCTGGTCACACTTACGATGAGTTTGTTTTCATATGATGTAGATTAACTGCAAATGATCGGATATTTAATTGTAGTATACAAAGAAGTTTATATTAAATGCAAAGCGGAGAGTTATTTAGCTAAAATATATTTTACTATATAGAGATATTTAATTACTTGTTAGCTCAACAATAGAGATTTATTTGTTTCTTCCTTACTAATGTAATTTTGAATCATCACGTCATTTAACAATGCATCGTGATATTTTATACTCATCTTTGATGTGTCTAATTACGTCACACAAATCACAACTTCTAGCCCTTTTAAAAACATCAAGACAAAAATCTTGAAAGTTGGGCTGAGAGCCAAAATAAAGGCATTTCTTTAATCTCTGTGACAATATCTCGTTTTTATTTTTATATCCTTTTGTTTTAATAAGTAAGTAATAACGGATAGGTACGCGTAAAATTCTTGTAGGTGATTACGGGGAGTTTGTGACCACCCTGTTACATGGGTGGTCATGTCCTGTTAATTTTGATCGTCAAAACATTGGCTAGGTAGAAGTATCCAAAGGTCAACAAATAAGCCTCTCGAAAATAATCTTTGTTCAGTTTGCGGCATCTTTTCCCATCTTTTACCCAGAAACTCCAGTTTTATATTCCACTGGAAGAAACAAAGAGATTTTTGTAGCTCTTCAGCATCAGCGGAAGAAGAGAAATTCCGATATAATTAGCTCCGCGTAACATTCTTCTTTTGAAGTTTACCGCAGTAACAGACAGAATTTTGCGCCTGCATGTAGTTCTCGACCAGGCGCTCTAGACGCCGGCCTCGGCTAAACTGGGAGGGAATGAAATTTAGAACCTGATTGGATGGTTAGTGTATGACGTAATTATCTTGGAAGTGAGACAAAGGAACTTGACGATTTCGTGGTGCTCTCGTGCGCGAATTACTTCTCTCCGAAGTACTTGATCAGTGCTTCTTTATTCAAGCCATTTGGCCCAAAGAGTTAGTTTCCCTTCTTTTCCTTTGGTTGCCATACTGGCTTGCTAACCCAGGAATCAATCCCTGGACTGATTTTATCGGAAACAGTCCTCATTGCTTAGCAGGTAAGCCAATTTCAGTGGAATTCCCCATTGTTTGCAGTCGTGGATTGAATAACCTTCGATTAGGCACGAGACGTGATTGTGCCGTAAAAGACGAGTCATTTTTCATCTAGTTTTGTTTTAAACAGCTGTGGTTTGTTTTGTGTTTTTTTCCTTAGTGGGACTGCAGATCCTGACCGGCTAACGGACCAGATTTAAAGAATATGGACAAGATTAATGGGGCGCCTGTTGCTGGCGAAAGCCACCCTCAAGAAATCTTACAAGGGTCGGTGTACAGCGATGGTGGTTACATCCCATCGGAAGGTTTGAATAACCATTTCGAAGAAGATGACGGACTGGATTTAGAGGGATATCAACCGACCTATGCTGAAGCTTTTCCTCCCCTTCCAAGTGCTCATGTGGAGAATTCAACGCAAAGCGACACTGGATCAAAATGGCGAACTGGCACGGGACCGATTCGCTCGACCACTGTGACTCAGGTATATATAACTGAAATCACATTGCGATAAAAAGGAAATTAAGGACTTAAACACGACTCCCTAAATAAGTGAAAGTTAATTTGTTCGTTCCGAACTTGTCTAATATTTATAAGTTTAGTATGAATGTAGTTGATCTGAGTTCCTTGCGTAGATTGCTACGTTCAGCTTGAAAATTGATACAACATCACGACCCGCTTGCCTTTGTCGATTTCGCCCACGGGATCGGTTTTTTATTTCGTGTCATGAGAAGGAACGCCTGTGAAGTAGACAGTATCTGTTATTGTAAATATATTTGCGGCAGTAGTTGTAGCGCTAAGAATATTTCGTCTTGATAGACAATCAGCGATGCTAAATAAGCCAGGCCACGTTTACAGGTCTTCCGGTGAGCCCACGACTATCGTTGTTGGCCGTTGTTGACGTATAAAGAAATTGTTTCTTTAAATAATTCCCTTAAATAGTAACTGCCTAAGAGCATTGCGTTATATTGAGACGTTTTTGCTTTGTCTATTTTTTAACAGATCGAGGGTTTTTTTCTGTTTCAATCATAACAGAATTTTGCCAGTTAGTTTTGAACCGTACAAAGCATCAATAATTTAAGTGATATTTTTTTCAAGTCTTGCCTCTATAGTTGGTAAAATGTTGACACTATTTCAAAACATTAAAATCAGTGGAATTATGGACTTGGTCGTTAAGTTGTTTAATCGTTCAACACTGAGCAGAAAATAATCGGAAACATTTCTCGAATAATGAAAAAAAACTCTATATTGCCGTCCACACTTTCTGAATCCACGCAATTTCACATTTGATTTTTAGCGTTCCACTTTTATCGTGTCTTCCTTAAGAACATATCACAAGGTTTTTGTGAGATCTGACCGACATGTGTTCATGAGTTACAAAACAATCTTTTAAGTTCTGATCTCGTGTTCCTTCGAGTTTCACCGGCATTGTTGTCACGAAATAGACAATTTACATAATGAATAATAACTTTTTTGAATTGAACTTTTTGAATCGAGTTAATTTTTTCCCTACGTGTCCCGCCAACAGTGCGCGTCATACCAAAACTAATTTTCGGATCATGAAAATAGTAATTTGTTGCAATCCCCCTCATAAAATGCCCAATGATGCTTTGTGTGGAGCTACTGTAGAAGTATTATGAGATATAGTATCATTAACTTGTATGTGGTACTGTTATTAGGCCTAGATACATGTAAGACTGGTAGTTTAAATATAATGAATACCTATTTTTCCTTTTATTTTGTACACTTAAAAAAAGTTACCTTGAATCCATGAGTTAAAGAACATGATTGATCTTGCTCTCTTAAAGAGAAAAAAGAACAAGAATTTGATATGATCTTGTTGCTAATTACAGGGGGTATTTTTTGCACTTCTCCAATTTCTAGTGGTAGGGGAATAATCCAAACTGTTAAAGTTGTCCAGAGAGACACCAACATCCGGAGAGGAAGGACTAGCTATGGGTAGATTCACCAGGATCTTGAAATATAGCCTTTGAAATGAAAGAGGTGGCAAATTAGCATTAGGAATATTAGCATAAGAAAGACCTTCTGAAAACAAAACTTGATCAGGTGATTAAATAAATGATACCGTAAAATTTTTTCTCCAGCTCCAGTTTCCTTGGAAGTGATTTTGTCAAGTTTCCTTTCTTCTTGTAGTGTTAATGTAAAAAATTGCTCCAAGCCAAGGTTGATTTTCAGTGTTTTCATTTACCCTTGTTGATCTGTGTCAAAATGCTTCACTTTTTCTTTAACTTCCTTTTAAATGTTTTTCGGAAGCTAAACTGTAAATGGATAAAAGTAAAGTGATTTCTGGGGAGAGAGAAATTGCCTCAAGACTTTTTGTTTTGTCTATTATGAGTTGATAACAGAATCTTTTTTTTTTTTGTTAGAAATCATTTTTTTTCCTTTCGCATAGTATAAGAATGGGTGTTGATCTCTTATGAAACTCTGTGTTTCAGTTTCTGTACTCCTGTAGAGCTTGTGTTGATATATCGATAGGATATTTAAGTCTAACTGGAAGTTAGAGAAAGTTATTTTTCGCTCCAAAGCATGTTTTTGTAATCGGAAATCAGAGCACCTGGCTTTGTCTTCAGAGGGTGTGGAATGTGCTTTGAGTTAGAAAAATGGGTAGACAGTGAATCTTGCAGCCAGCAATAGGAATGGGTTTTGCTGGCTTCCTTTGCCACGAATGAAGATGCAACTTACAAACTAGATTGGCACTACAGCTTGTGTCTAAAAAAATCTGTTCTATCTCTTCTTAACCCTGTAACTCCTAGAGGTGATCAGCATTTAACTTCTCTTTACAATATCCGCACATTATCCTGCCAACAGGCAGTGAGAATACTCAAACTTATCAGGTATAAGTTGTTACCTTGATTGAACACCAAATTCTTGTAACCAATTTACAAGGAAATGTAGAGCAGTGAGAGAGGAGAATTACCAATCAGGGTCAGCAGCCCTCTGGGATAGAGGATTTTTGTAAAGAACAAGTGAATCACTGATATAATAGAGAACGTACCACGTAATTCTGTACAAAGTTTTTTTTTTTGTTTGTTTTTTTTTCACTTATTAATGCAGGTTTTCCGTGTTCCTCTGGAGGAAAGGCGTTACAAACAGCCCAATGAAAATGCTTTTGGAGATGACCGTCAGCGGGAGATCTGCCGTGACATCATGGCAAAGACTGGAGCTTCAATTGAGATCAGTTCAGGAAAAGATCAAGGCTTGACAATCATGGTGACAGGAAAACCAGAATTACTGGCAAAAGCTAGGCGAATGGTGCTTACCCAACTTCAGACTCAGGTGATGGCAGTATGCACCTCAAATATTTAACTATTTCTGACAAGAATCCAAGCATGCCAGCTGGTAGTCAGAGAAATTTGACAGATGTTTGCTTGGGTTTATATGTTTGATTTAATCTTTAACCCCCAGGGATTTCATTAATTTTGAAAGTAGGCTTATATGAGGACATAGGTAGATGGAAGACACTTCAGCGATAATTGAAGCAGATGTGTCACCAGTCTTTCTCTTCTGTCCGCTCAACATGGCATACAGTGAACTGATCATGTTGTTGATTGAATTGTTAGAACTTGATACAAAATCACCCAACAGAAAGGAGACAAAATATCAAAAAAAACAACTTTATTGATGACTGTCTTAAGAATGTATTGAATGTTTTCCAAAAAGTGGAAGGTGGAATGGCCCAAGTCGCTGGCTCCATTGGGGAGGGTAGCTACTGGAATTCGCCAGGTGCCGGCTTCTAATGAAATCTCTGAACCCCTAAGAATGAATGGCTTCTAATTGCTCTGAACAGTATCACCCTTGTAAATGTCACGAGAATAAAGGAAATGATCATCAATTTAAGACTCCCCTTGACTGTCAAACACGTTCTCCTTGTGAGCACCATAAGAAATGTAAAGACCATGGAGAATTTGACCACCAATGTCAAGGTGTAAAGGTTTGGCTGGTAGTACAAACTGAAAGCTGTGGTCTTGCAGTGCCCAGTGGCCTCTGGCACTTTACTTTTGCTCTTGGGCAACTCAGGAATTTTAGTTTTTTATAGAAAAGCATATGTTGGGCACCCTGGATTTCACAGTTTCAGAGCACTGGGCTCCATTCAATTTTCCTTAGAGCATAGCCTTGAAACAAGGGTAGGTTATGATGGTCTCCAAGTTAACCCTCAAACTCCAAGACATGATTAAAATGTAACTTCTCCATATAATGTTCCTACATTATCCAGCAAACAGGTAATGAGAATACTCAAACTTATCAGGTAGAAGTTAATATCTTTATGTAACTCCAAATTCTCCTTACCTATTTACAAGGACTGTGTAACAGCTAGAGGGGAGATATGACACTCAGATCTTGGGAGTGAGATGGTTAAAGTACAGTAAATATCTTCCTAAGCCCTTGTCGTCAAATGAGCACCCTCTTTCCACTTTCATCAAATCAAATCTGGATTATATGAACTGAGTACCAGCCTTTGAGAAGCACATTTCACCTAAGTATCCATAGCTTTGACCCATATAGGTCATTGCAAGTTCCTTCTTTAACCCTTTACACCCTAACATCAGTATGCATATTCTCCATACTGTTCTCTATACATTTCCTAAGGTGCTGACAAGGAGAATTTGTTTGAATAATCAGGAGCTTAATATGTAGTTGGTGATCATTTCCTTGATTCTCCTGACCTTAATGTGTGATTCAGGGGTGATATTGTAAGGAGAAATTAGACGCCAGTCACTCCTTGGGGTTAACATAAGGTTAGTGTGAGTAGATGTGAATGGTGGTAGAGTGTTTATTTACATCATTGACATAATTTTGAATTTCAGGCTAATGTTGAAATCAATGTTCCACGCGAACATCACAAGTTCATTCTTGGCAAAGGCGGCAAAACTCTTCAGACACTTGAGCTTCAAACTGCAACAAAAATCACCATGCCTAGGGATGGATCTGATACCATTAGAATTGTGGGGACAAAGGAAGGTGTGGACAGCGCTCGGCATGAGATACAGATCATATCTGACGAACAGGTAAGTTTCACAGAGATGAGGAGTGTAGGGTGGATTGTGTCAAAAAGACATCGTTTTATCAGTTATTTAAGATGGCTTAACACAGCTGTGCATGGACAAGGCAATTTGCTGATACAAGATGTTCTGCAGGGAGAGACAATTGTTGACACATTCATTCATTCATTCATTCATTTTTTCATTCACACTTATTCTACTAATAATACAACAACGAGAAAGTGAAAAAGTAGAAAAAAAAAGAAGAGAGTTCTAACTATACATGAATTTACACAAAGCAGTGGAAAGAGTGTGTAGTAGCCAAAGTAGCCAAGCTTTTGAGTTGGCCACTACCACAGAGCAGTTACGATTGGGTGAAAGTTAAATACTCATGCTATCTGATTATCCGCTATCTCTTCATGATTAGTGCGTCATGCAACCCCCTAAAATCTCATTTTTACCCCTTTTTGAACCATCTCCTAAGCATTGTTGATCTAAAATTTCTGAGGTGTTTTGTTGCAATCAAGCAACATTTGATGCTGGAGGAAGGTTTCCTTTTACAGCTTCAAGTGTAATGCATAAAAGAGGTGTTAGCTGATGTCTTGAAAGTACTGCCTAAATGCAACATGTCAACTAATTTTGTGGCCATTTGTAGGTTCTAAATATGACATCCTCTATGGCTTTGTTTTCTTGTTTTGAGGTGATGCGACCCAGTTGTCGGTGCTAGACCTAAATAAAGTTAAGAGGCCCAGGGTGGAGACTTGACTGATGGTTGTGTTGTGGTTTTTGGGCAAGGCAACATCCTCTTAACAGTGCCTCTCTCAATTGGGAATAAGAGTTGCTATCAGTTAATGTTTGGTAGAGCCTGACAGGGGAAACTTGTGATTGACTTGCATCCCATCTTGGGGGAATACTCTTTGTCACCTCATGCAAAAGAAACTGGGATAGGCTTTTACCTGAATAACCACCTGACTTGAGGGTTCAGTGGACAACTTTTGTAAAGTAGCATCTTATTCATACCAGCTAACTCCTTTTTTAATTTTATTTTTTTCAGGCTAAACTTGCTTTTGAAAGACTCAAGATTGAACATGTCTACCATCCATTCATATCAGGAGCCAACGCCACGAAGATCATGGAACAGACCTCAGCACGCATCAACATCCCACCTCCCTCCGCCCAGAAGGACGAGATCACCATTGCAGGGGAGAAGGAAGGTGTGGCTAAGGCCAAGGAAACCATTATGGCTATATATGAGGAGAAGAAACGCAAGACAACCACCGTGTCCATTGAAGTAAAGAAGTCTCAACACAAGTATGTGATTGGTCCTCGTGGAGGTACCCTGCAGGAAATACTGGCCCTAACTGGTGAGTATGGCAGCATAACACATTATACCCGCAGGACTTGAAGAAAATGTCCACAGAACAGAGACTTTCATTAAAGAAAAATAGAAATGTTAGTACTTAACACCCCAACATCAGTATGCACATTCTCTCAAGATATTTCCCCTTGTACTAGATAGATAGATAGATAGTTTATTATCAAAAACCTTGCAGCCACAGGCTGAATTACGTTTGATTTACAATAAAATATATACTACAAAAAATACATGGCTAAGAAGAACTAATTTAAAAAGACAAAAATATATAATTAAGAGAAAAACAATATTACATCATTGCTTTATGGACATAGTGATGGATAAAACTATTTCGAGTACGAATGGTGTGGAGGCGCCGTGTAGTAAAAGAGTGCTGACTCCTTAAATTGACTTCGCACTCATTCTTGGGAGGTAGTAAGCTATAGAGCTTGTGCGAGGGATTAGACAGGATGGAATTAAAAAGCTTATCACATAAGAACTCGCGGCGGTTGTGTAAGGGAACTAGACCAGTCAAAAGAAGCGCCTCATTGTACGAACAATCTGGATAGATAATACGTAAAGCTCGCCTTTGACATCTCTCAAGATCTACTGAAAGGTATTGTGGGAGGCTATGATGATAAACAGGGCATGCATATTCAGTGACAGGCCTAATACAAGTCAAATAGAAGAGCAAAAGTTCCTCCGACTTGACCTGTGCACGCTTAAGCTGACGCAAAAAATACAGGCGCTTGTTTACTTTCTTTACAACTTCGGATACGTGATTATTCCACGTAAGATCGCAAGATATCTGCAAACCTAAGATCTTTGCTTGCTCTACACACTCTAAGTCCTGATCATTAACCTTAATTGGATCAAAGTTCTTTCTAGAGTGACTGAATGTTATGCGCAGTTCCCTGCACTTGGTTTCATTTAATTGGAACTTGTCAGCAGAAGCTTGCGTCGCGAGTTCGTCAACCGCTTGTTGGACTTTGCTGACCTCAGACTTCATGACTGTTTCAGAAATAGTGGAGTCATCGACATATTTCCACATGTCTGTACCCGGGATGATGAGGTCGTTTATCATAATAGTAAATAACCAGGGGCCAAGTTTTGTGCCCTGTGGAACCCCTGATGGGATGGCCCCCCACTCCGAGTAACAGTCCTGACTAAGTTTAACACGTTGTCGGCGACAGGACAGAAAGTCCACTATCCAGTCAATTATTCCGCTTGGAAGATCGTATGAAATGAGCTTCTGAACTAGGATCTGGTGGTCAATAAGGTCAAACGCCTTGCGGAAGTCAAAGAGGATGGTTCTGACAGTTGCACCGTTCCCATCCGTAGCACTAAGCCATGAGTGGACCATGCTTATTAGTGCTTGTGTCGTACTGGAACCTGGCACAGTCCCAAACTGCCGTACATCCACTTTCGCCAACACAACAGGCTTGAGGAAACTCTCCACGACGAAATCTTCAGCAACCTTAGAAAGCACGGGAGTTAGGGATATTGGACGTAGATGTTTGTTTACATCGTGTATTGGATTCTGCTTTGGTACTGGAGTGATGTTAGCGTCCTTCCAAGACTGAGGCAACCGTGCTTCCTTAAACGAACAGTTAAGGATATCAGTCACAGGCAGTGCTAGTAAATCTGCATTCTCTTTAAGAAGCCAACCGGGGATTCCGTCCGGACCGGTTGCCTTAGTTGGATTTAAGGCGGATAGCTTCTTTAAAACAGAGAATTCTGATACCTGGAAAGCACTTTCCTGGTCAGAGTTGGTTGAGGTGTTAGGTGAAAGGGGGGTGAAGACGCGCATAGGAGCCAAGAACGCCTGGTTGATGGTGTTAGCAATGTCTATCGTGCTTGGAGGCGAACCTCTCTGACCACAATCAATATGTTGGTAGAGGGTAGCTGGATTAACGCCTCTAGAAGCTGCGTCTGACATACCACTGAGCTTCTTTACCTCACGCCACCAAACTGCGGGTTTACAGTCCTTCAGATGTTCAACCTTGGAGTTATAGAACTTTGCATGGCATACTTTCCTCTCACGATTAACACGGTTTCGTAGGGTGCGTTACTGCTCCTGGTCGCCTTGAGCGAGGGCCTTTTGGCGGCTGTGAATGAGACCCTTCAATTGTTGATTGACCCAGGGCGGCTCGTTGGTTTGTACCGACTTAGACTTCAGGGGGAGGAGAATGTCCATTCCGGTCTTAACTATGGTCTCCAGCATTTCCACTTTGCCCTTGCAAGAATCTTTACTATCGATAAGTGTCTTAACGTCCACATTTCCAAGATACGTGCGCATAGCCATACGCGTTGTAGGCCGTAAGTCCCTCGATTTCACGATAAGTTTAGTTCTTAGTTGTTGGGAACGCACGAGCGGCTGAACTTCCACAGAGAAATGATCGGACAAACCGAGAGCAGGGCGCTGGATCGGAGGGGCATAGAACTCCTTCACATTTGTTAACACCGGATCTAAGGTATTTCTGCCGCGAGTTGGAAAGGTAACGATTTGCTTCAAATTAAATCCGTTACTAAGGCGCGAAGATTTCTTTAACAGAGTTTTATTGAAGTCACCAAGTAAAATTATCCCGCAGCCAGGAAAGCGAGCCTCAACCAAAGATAAACAGTTATACAAATAATCCAGCATAGGCGGATCCGCAGCGCTCGGAGAATGATAAACAACTCCAACAATAATGCTGGTAATGCCCCTTGGGAGACGCGAAGGCCGTATTTGAGTCCAAACAACTTCAAACTTCCTATCCATAATGTCCTCAATGATCTTGAATTGGATAGACTCTTTAATGTACAGACACACTCCCCCATGCACTGCTTCAGTTCGATCTCGGCGGATCACGTTATAGCCAGAAATAGCGACAATATTATTGTCAATGTGGTCTTTGAGCCAAGTCTCTGTTATGCATACGAGGTCGAAATCTGCATAATGGACGATTTCACGGACTTCATCTATTTTCGGCGCCAGTGACATGACGTTGGAGAGAAAGAACGACGGCATGAATAGCTTTGATGACTTTGCAGGTTCGGCTTTAGATGGTGTAGGTGGAATAGCGAGAAGGTTGGCCTAAGTACGAGAATTTCTTTCACAATCAAGAACTTCCCAAGGTGGAAACTTAGTGTCTGATTCACAGGTGCTACAGTCGGGAGAAATTAGATGGTAGTAACTCAAAGGGATTAAAGAGTTAAATACAGAAAAACATTTTTTTGTTTGGACAAAAAAGTTTGTGACTCCCAAATTTCTTGAGGAGTGCTCAAAGAAATGAGTCCTAAAAAAAAAAAAAAACACCAGTTGATTAAAATGCAGTGCAGTTTAGCCTGTGATAAGACTCTTGTTTGGAACTTAATTGTCATGAACATGCTGAATTAAGTCAAGTTATGCTTGCCATGGACTGCCTGTGGAGCTCTAATAACATGGATTAGCTGCTACAACACAGCTCTGATATCATGGATTAGCTACTACAACACATTCTTACCACACTCCCTTGCATCACAGTCTTAACCACCCTTCCTTACTTACAATAGGTCTTTCTTTTTCCAAACTGCTTTTAGCTCATTCCACTAGCTGGCCAAAAGTTTTGCACTGCATCCCAAAATGAAGCCTTAGGGGAAGCTAAAGACAGTCAAAATACAGTCATTTTTCTATTTTCCATTTAACTGATGCTTGAAAAGTTATGCTTCTTGGTATTTCATCATTAGATTATTAGGAAAAAGAAATAAGTTTTGTTTGTTGAAATTTCTTCACTCAGGCGTGTCTGTGGAGATGCCACCTTTAGACAGTGATTCAGAGACCATCACCTTGCGTGGAGAGCCAGACAAACTTGGGAGAGCCTTGACACAGGTGTATGAGAAAGCAAGCAGTGTTGTCAGTGCTGAGGTGGATGCCCCTCGCTGGCTTCACAGGTTTATAATTGGAAGGAAAGGACAGAACATACGCAAGATTACCCAAGATTTACAAAAGGTTGGCTGCTTTAGCTAATCAACCTTTACCCTCCCTAAATATGTTATGTAATTCTTCCTTGTTGTTGTTCTTCTTTCTTTTTTTGTAAATGGGTTGGAGAATTGGTATCAAGAACAGAAACTCCAGCTGATGAGTTTTCTGTTTTTTGTTACTTGTTTGCTGGAAGAGGTTTGAAAATTGTTCAAGGAAGAAACATGTTAATTGACTTCTGAGATGTGATGGTCAACACAAATCAGGATTACATACATTGCACACAAATTTTTTGATATCAGATACAGCAGTTTCAGTACCTTTTTTCATTAGTGGCTGTTGATGGGTTAATAGGCAGTTTTGCTCAGAAAAGGGGCCTCAAGGCAAAAACCTAAACATGAGAGACGAGTTAAACAAACAGCGGTGAAAGGTCTTATTGGCAGTAGAAAAACCTTTGCAGATGATAATTTCATTTCCAGTCAGTCATTTTGTTGTATTTTGTCTGCATGAAGTAAGAGGACATTGATTTTTGACAGGTTCATGTTGAATTCAGCGATGAGAAAGACAGTGTGTCTTTAGAAGGACCTCCTCAGGAAGTAGAGAAGGCACAAGAATCCCTGGAGACATTTATTAGAGAACTGGTGAGTTTAGGATTCACCAAGTACTTGCAATGTGGTAACTGTCAGAAATATGTTTTTTTATAAGGTTGAAATGGTAAATTGGCCACCGTAATGATTACAAAAGCTGACGTTTTGAGCGTTAGCCCTTCGTCGGAGCAAATAGAGGAATTGTGGGTTGTGTGTGCTTTTAAAGGCAGAAAATGGAGCTACGTTATTGGTGGGTGCATGGCAACGAGAAAAACATATGGCAATCTGCGGTCTCTCCTTGCACTTAGGTGGCACGGAAAGCCGTAAAAATCTTGAACAAAAGCTCATATTTCAAACCGGCAGTCTAAATCCCACAGGGATCAATGAACGCTTTTCATTCCACTAATTTATTCATGTTTTTCTCGTTGCCATGCACCCACCAATAACGTAGCTCCATTTTCTGCCTTTAAAAGCACACACAACCCACAATTCCTCTATTCGCTCCGACGAAGGGCTAACGCTCGAAACGTCAGCTTTTGTAATCATTACGGTGGCCAATTTACCATTTCAACTTTGTTGATATATCCAAATTATTTCGTTACTCCCACCGACACAGCCCCAAACAGTTTCTTTCGAAACTATCAGCCTTTATTTTTTTATAAGGGTTTATCGTCTGATTAGTTGTGTGTTTGGGACAAAAGATTCTTGATGGGATTGTGACACTATGAGCAAACACGTTAAACAAAAAAGTGAAATGTTTGAAAAGTAAGATATTGAAATCCTATATTTAGGAAGCCAGGTAAATATGAATGAAGGAATAGAAATATATGGGTTTACAAACTGTGGGAACTTATGTCGTAGAGTATCTGTCTGATTTCTTAGTAACCACTGATTTTTTTGTCCATCGACAGAAAGCGTCCATGGACTTTGCAGAAATCACAGTTGACCACAAGTTTCACCCACACATCATTGGCAAGAATGGAAGCAATGGTACAATTCTGAACTTCACTAGATACTCTGATTTAACCCTTTTCTCTCTAACAACAGTATTTATTCCTCCATACCAGGGCTTGACACTAACTTTTCAACTTACTAGCCAAGTGGCTAGTGACATCTTAGATGTTTTTTAGATGTTACGACAATTTCAGTCTGTTTACTAGCCAAACTGGCCAGTGGAAATTGAAAACCACTAGCCAAAACTGAGTTTCTACTAGTCCATGTCTAGTGTCAAGCCCTGGATACTGTTCTCTATACGTTTCCCAAAATGCCAACAAAGAGAATTTACTTATTAATCTAGAGTTTCCATAGTTGTTGCTCATTTTCATTATTTTTATGACTGTAATGTGTAATTCTGGAGTGATAATCACTCTTGGGGGGTTTTAAAGGGTCAACTTAATAACAATGCAAAATATTTGCACTACTTTTCAAGTGTTTGTGAAAAGAAAACAAACCAACCAATAGAGTTCATGTTTGTATTTTTCAGTAAACCGCATTAAGACTGAAACAGGAACGTCCATTTTGATTCCATCTAATAATGAGAAGAGTAATGTCCTAAGGATTGAAGGTTCACCCAAGGGAGTAGCTTTGGCCAAAGCTGAAATATTACAGATGGTTAAGAAACTGGTAAGTTTATTTATGCTAAATGTTCTTTGGAATTTTTTTGGGTTGATCATTTATAATAAATAGCCCTCTCACTCCCAAGATTTCATTAGTAATTCCCCTTACTGACTGTCATACAATTCTTATGTTGTTAGTTCAGAGAATTTGATATTGGATAAACTAACAATCCCATTGTTGATATTTTTCTTAATTCTCTTAACTTGTTTGCTTGACATTATAGTTATATATTAAGAAGAAAGTCTGTCTTGGTCTCAAAGGGGTTAATTGCACAAATTATTGAGAAGTTACAGTGAAAGATTCCAGTTCCTTTTCAATGTTCTAATGTATTGTGAAGAAAAAAACTGGAATTTTTATATTTAGAATTTTAATTTTTTTTTTTTTTTTTTTTTTTTGAGGGGACTGTGCATTTTTGCATAAAGCAAGTCAGATTAGTTTCTAAAGTTCATCCTTGTGTGAAAATACTTGTGTGCTGCCTCCTTGCAGGAAAATGAAAAGACTAAAGACATACTCATTGAACAACGATTCCACCGAACCATCATTGGAACCAAGGGAGAAAAGATCCGCGAGATCCGGGAGAAATATCCTGAAGTTCAAATCTCCTTCCCTGACGCTGGCAAAAAGAGTGACATTGTGAACTTACGAGGACCAAGAGAGGATGTAGATGGTGTTTACACTTTGCTCAAGAAACTGAACTCTGAACTGGTGAGACTTGTTGGCCCAACTGATTCGTTTTCTTGTCTTGCAAATAAGATATTTAATGGGACAAAATATTTTTAGATATTATTTATGTGGCTGGAAAATTCTTCATGAAGCCAGTTAGTTTGTTATGGAATTTTCACAGTTATGTGTACGAGAGACTGTAAGCTTTTCAGGAAGCGTTCCCATTGTTTCTATTATTATATTTATTATTTTTATCTTCTGTTGAGAAGAAAAACAAAAAAATTTCAGACATCACTTGTTATGTTGTAACTGGTAAGTTCCCTGAGAAAATGGGTCCCATGAAAAGACCAGACAAAGGCTGGGGAGGGTAATAGTGATCAGTTGGCAGAGTTATTGAGTCTCTCCTCTGCTTTATTCTGTGTAGATTGCTGCTAACTTCCGTGTGGAAGTTCCAATTTTCAAGCAGTTCCACAAGAATGTGATTGGCAGAGGTGGAGCAACCATCAAGAAGGTATGGGGGATTCTTAATTAGAATTAGAAATAATCTTAGTTGATCGTTGTTAAAAAAAAAAAGTAAGTTAATCAGTTCAGGCCATCAGGGCAAAGGAAAAGAGACTAACTGAAAGTCGAATCATATTGTGTAAAAACAGTGGAGCTGCCTTAATTGAAAACACGACCCAGTAATACTTCATTCACACCAGTAAAACATGTTTACCTAAATTGGGTTCAACTGAATGAATATCTGAAACAGAGAACTGAAAAACTGTAGTTTCCATAGGTTTAAGTTTTCACTAACTTGTATTTTTGGCCTAAGCAATTTCTGTGGAGAAAACAATTGCAAACTCTGTCCAAAACAGCTTTAAAAAATGTTTAAGCTTTGGTGTGAAGGGAGTAGAAGTCTTGATTGGCTCCATCTGATTATTGAGACATGTGGAGCAAGTTCTTGACCTGTCCAGGGCTCCACACTAACTTTTCAACTTACTAGCCAACTGGCTGGTGACATCTTAGATGTTACAACAATTTCAGTTTGTTTACCAGCCAAACTGGCGAGTGGAAATAAAAAACCACTAGCCAAAATTGAATTTCTACTGGTGTGTGGCTAGTGGGCAACCGTTAGTGTCGAGCCTTGCTGTCACTGAGTTGAGTAAAATGAAACTAATACAATTTGGAGAAGTCTCTATACTCAGTTGAAAATTATTTTAATGACTATGGTGGCTCTCATGAACTACAGTGCTCTTTGTTCCAGATATAATGTAGTCTGTGAGGGATTTCTTGAAAGTTTTGTTGTACGCTGTTGTTTAATAGTAGAAAGTGTCGAGTTTAACCTTGCAAATCCCAACAACTGATTTTTAATTCTCCCCTCTAGCTGCTACACATTTCCTTGCAAATAAGTTGCAAGAATTTTGTTTTAGATCAAGATAGCAACTTCTACCTGATAAGTTTTGAGTATTCTCATTACCGGCGCACAAACCAATTGCGTAGAATATAGCTCAATAGGTTGGTGCGCCGGATTGTGCAGTGCGGGAGGTCGAGGGTTCGAGCCCCGGCTGGACCAATACTCATGGTCTTAAATAACTGAGGAGAATTTGCTACCTTTCTACAACAAGAAATGGATAGATATTCAAGTCTTCTCGGATAAGGACAAATAAACCGTAGGCCCCGTCTCCTGCAGGGTTAGGGGTAGGAGACGTTAATTTCCCACGCACGGGACTACTGTGTGGTGGATGTCCTCCCCTGGGGTGGGATGGGTTGGTGTTGGCCCTGAAAAGTCCCTACGGAGAGTGGTCAATGAACCTCTGTAACCTGTAACCTGTTTGTTGGATAATGAATGGATACTTTAGAGGGAAGTTACATCTTAATCACTTATGGTATATAGAAGGTTAAGCTTAAATTTAGATCTATATTGTCATCCATCTATATGGTATCTTAAGTGTCTGCTTCTGTTTACTCTGCAGATCCGGGAAGAAACTGACACAAAGATTGAACTACCCTCTGAAGGCAGTGATAGTGACGTCATTGTCATTACAGGACACAAAGCGCAAGTGGAAGCCGCCCGTGATCGCATAACAGCAATACAGAATGAGCTGGTAAGGATTTAACCGTTGTATGTGAGAAGTGCTGATTCAAGGTTAACTCTGAGCTCCAACTAGTAATCCCATTACATTATTCATTGACTCTCTAGCTCCCAAGAACAAATTATGAATTCTTCCCTCTCGCTGTGACACATTTCCTACTTATTAATTTGCAAGAATTTGGTTTTAGATCAAGAAGACAATTTCTACCTAATCAGTTGGAGTATTCTCATTACCTGTTTGCTGGATAATCTGTGGATATTATAGGGAGAAGTTACATCTTAATCACCTCTGGGAGTCAGAGTTCTTAACGGTGATGAGAACTAACAAATAGACACTATCATTAAGAGGGTGTTATCTCGGGATATTCATTAAAAAATGTGGGAGCACAAGAATGCTGTTAAGGAACAAGAGAATTTCTTCCACATCTGAACGAATAATAGTTTAGGAGGAAGGGTTTCAAATAAAAGCGGGTTACCTGTTTTGAATTTTTTTTTTTTTTTTTTTTTTTTTTTTGCTGTTTTGTCAGTACAGTCGAACCTCGATTATGCGGACCTCGATTATACGGATTTCTCGCACAGGTTGTAACTAATGAAGAACATTCGAACGAGTTCTGATTGGCTAGTAAACAGACTGAAATCGTTGTAACATCTAACCTGTCACTAGCCACTTGGTTGGTAAGTGGAAAAGTGAGTGTAGAGCTCTGGCTAAGGCGTAAGAAATGCGCACGTATGTTTTTCAGGCAAATGTGACACAAATTGAAGTGAATATTCCACACAAACATCACAATGCTGTGATTGGTGCCAAAGGCCGGCTAATCCGTTCAATCATGGACGACTGTGGTGGAGTGAGCATCAAATTTCCACCCGAAGGAACCAACAGCGACAAAGTTCTTATTCGTGGGCCAAAGGATGATGTGGAAAAGGCCAAGAAACAGCTTCTGGAGCTTTTGAATGAAAAGGTGGGAATTAAATTTTAAAAAGATGGGTGTTTTGTATAAAATTACCAGGCTTAAAATTTACCTCTTTCATTTACATAATCATTGTACAAAAGCGTCACAAAATGACATTTCCTATCCAAGCAGTAAGCATAACGTTTTTTTTTTTTTTTTTTTTTTCTATGGACTTAGTTACACAGAGTCGCCTATCACCAGTCTTCTATCATCTGAAGTATTTACTCGGAAGCTCGTAGATTCTGTTGGGAGCTCTCGGAATTCCTTTTCTCTGAGTATGCCTATGTCATTCGCTGAGTAACATCATCTTATACTTAAAGAAGACTGAGATCGGTTGTGCCAGTCAGTTACCGACAGTTAATCCTAAAATGCAGTTACAGTTTTTAGATTAGTAATTCATATTGTTAAGCAAAATTTTGAGCTCCTACACTGTACAGGATTGGATTTAAACGTTGTTTCATTTAAGATTGTGCAAGGCCGAATTGAGAATTTCATGTGAATTTATGAATTTTAAGACTACTCACAGACTCGCTATGTGCGAAACTCAAGTTACTAGAAGTAATTACAATTTAAAATTAATTCAGGTTTTCATGAATGAACTCTTTTTCTTTTCTCGTGTCACAGGAAACCAACAGTTACACCCTGGAGATTCGTGCAAAGCCGCAACACCACCGCTTTTTGATTGGACGGGGTGGATCCAGTATCAGAAAGGTGCGCGAAAATACAGGAGCGAGGATTGTGTTCCCGACCCCAAGCGATGAAGACAAGGAATTGATCACCATCATTGGAAAGAAGGAAGGAGTGGAAGCTGCCAAGCAGGAGTTGATGAAAGCCATCAAGGACCTGGTACGAATATCTTTCTAACTCTTTGACCCCAAATAGTGACTAGCATCTAATTTTTCCTAACCATACCACCCCCGAGTCAAGCATTAAGTTTACGGGACTATAGGAAAGGATCACCAACTTAAGAGCTCTTGATTATTTAACAAATTCTCCTTGTCAACACCCAAGAAAATGTAGGGAGAAAAGTATGGAGAATATGCAAACTGATTTTAAGGTGCTGAGGGTTAATAATATCTGGTGGTTAATCTTGTTTCTTTACAAGCTGTTTGTAGATAGCTTTGCGTGCAGAAATCTCTCATCTTCTTTGCTTCTTCCTGGTGCGCAGCTGCGTCTGAGACCGCGCACAACGTATTTATTTGTATAGAAAGTCGGTGCGGTTGTGAAAACTTTTTTTACGTTTTCTTCTTTTTAGGACAACATTGTCGAGGGCGAGGTACACGTAGACCCCAAACACCACAAGTACTTTGTTGCCAAGCGAGGTGAAAAACTGCGCGAAATCGCTGACGACTTTGGCGGAGTCGTGGTCAGTTTTCCCAGAAACGGCGTGAACTCTGATCGCGTCGTCCTTAAAGGCGCCAAGGATTGCATCGAGGGAGCAAAGAAGAGGATCCTGGAGATTGTGGATGAGCTGGATTCCATGGTGTCTATCGAGTGCGTCATCCCTCAGAAGTACCACCGAAACATCATGGGGGCAAAAGGGGTGAATGTTCAGAAGGTCACTTCACATTGCAATGTTCAGATCAGGTTTCCCGATCGAGACTTGGCAGCCAGAGGACAAGGCATAGTTAATGGCAGCTCCTCCCCAGTAGAGGAGAACGGCGAAGAAGCTGGCTCCCCCCCGGCTAGTCCTCGAAAGTGTGACGTCATTACCATTATTGGCTCTAAGGATAATGCCGAGGCTGCTAAAGAAGCATTGCTGGTATGTCTACATTTTTCCTGAGTTGGCGGGGGGGGAGGGGGGTGTTTGATCCTTCGTAACTTTAGTAAAGAATGGAAATAGCTAAAACTCATCACCTAAACTATGGTAGTTCTACTTGGGTGATGCGTCAGTAACATTATCGCCGCATGTGCTTTAAAAGAAAAAAATTCGCCAAAGTAAGATTTTCCAGGGAATACGTTTGGCGTTGAGCCAATGCAATTTTGTGTACCCGAGCTGTCTAATACTCCTATGTGCGCAAGTTTCTATAAGTTTACCGTTTGCTTTTGCCATTTACTAAATGGCAAACATCACGTACACTATTAAGTTTTGGATGCACGCGGGAGGTTGCTAAGCACGAAAGAAGCTTAAGAGTCGCTCGAGGCTATCGCCTCGAGCGACTCTAGCTTCTTGAGCAAATCTTACGTGACCAGAAAAAAACAAGCGCGCGCGGAAAAATAGTCTTTGCATTTGCTCACGTCAGCATACACCCGTGGGCAAATGGGGGACGCTAAATTGACCAATCAGAGCGCGCGCTTTACTTTGGTTATGTTATGATAAGTTTCGGACGCTTAACATCGTGTTAATCATTCTGTTTCTAGGAACTTGTCCCAATAACAGAGACAATGACGATCCCATTTGATTACCACCGCTTTATAATCGGTGCCAAAGGAGCAAATGTCCGTCAAATGATGGATGAGTTTGACGTTAACATTAGCATACCCCCCTCTAAGGATGAGTCTGATCAAGTGGTTATTGTTGGTACTCGTCCCAAGGTGAACAAGGCCATCGAGGCGCTTGAACAGAAGGTGGCTGAGATTGAAGCAGAGAATGAGGACCGGGTAAGATTCTGAACTTTATTAAAGGACGTTGTTTTTAGTGACCTTCGCATGTGACTTCGGCCGATCTCTGTCTTAGCAAACCAGAAAAAAAGCATCTTCCCCTGTACGTTTAACGATGAAACGATAATTTTCTGTTAGGAAGTAGGTGAAGGAAGCAGTTAATTGGTAAAAACAAGCAAGGTTGGGAAAAGAATGGAAGGATGAACACCAATCTAAATAAGGATGAAAAAATTTTTGCCCGATTTTACACGCACTGACCGTGGAATAACTTTCTGAACTGATTCCCTTTCTACTTCTTTCCACAGCAACTACGTAGTTTCAAATTGGAAATTACCGTTGCTAGTTCGTATCATCCAAAGATTATTGGTCGCAAAGGACAAGTCATTCAGAAGATCCGCAGCGAACACGGAGTACAGATACAGTTTCCGCCCGTAGAATCTTCAGAGGTTGACGCGGACAAGATTATCTTGACTGGATACGAGCATAATTGTGAGGCAGCCAAAGAAGCCATTTTTAAGATTGTTCATGAGTTGGTAGGTGTTAGGTTTATTTAGCTTTCATGTCACCGTTTCATCGCACACAATGCTATTGTCTCTCGCGACATGTACTTACAGTGCCCAGTTTATCAACGAGCGGAATATTAATTTGCATGTCTAGAACTTATCAGCTGTAATTGGCCAACAAATTTAGCATTGGGAATACTCGAGTCACATTGCAGAATTCAGGCTTTGATCTGTTGTGGCTTAGTTACTCTTGTTGAGGCCGATACAAGCGTTTTGTTTGTTGTTTTGGTAGGAGGACCAAGTGAGTGTAGAGGTACCGATTGACCCCCGAGTTCACCGCCGTCTGATTGGTGCCAAGGGTAGAGCCATCCGAAAATTCATGGATACATACAGGGTGGACATACGGTTCCCGTCACTCAACACATCTGATCCTGTTGTCATTTCCGGTCTCGCAGAGAACGTAGAGGAAGCAAAAGATCAGCTTCTATTGTTGGAGGAGGAATACGTAAGTGCATAGGATATTTTGTAAGCAAAAGGGGTCGGAGTGGACCAACTTAATGAGAGTGCAAAGCAAGATCCCCGCACCCTTCCAAATCCCAACGGTCGCGCTCTCTTAAACTCCCCCCGCCATCTCCCCCCTCTCGCCTCCCCTCTCTCCACTCTCTCCTCTTCCTCCCCCTCCTCCTCCCCTTCCTCCTCCCCCTCCACTTCCCCCTGCTTTCTATAGCTGTCTCACACTGAAACACAACACTGATTATTCGGCAATTAATATTGTTCTCATACTATACTATTACACTCAATCCTCTGATTACCCATACAAATTGTCTCACTGTGATCTCCGTTTTGTCGCTCATCTTGGCGCTAATCTTAGTCCGTTACTTTCCTTCAGATGCAAGACGTACGAGACGAGATTGAACAACATGATGTCCTCAGCCACTACATGAACCCACCCAGCAAACAGAGCAACCAGGCCGGGTTTGTTGTCAGGGATGCTCCGTGGGATAACGTGCGGAAGGGAGATGGAGGCAGGAAGCAACAGCCCCCACCTCAACAGCAATCTACCATGGAAAAGCCTCTTCCTCCCGACACCACCAACATTGCCGACTTCCCTTGTATCGGCAGCTCAGCGGCCGCTCCCCGTCCCACAGCCTGGGGTCCGGCCCGCCATTGAGGAAAGCACACCACGACATTTTCAGTGAGCAAGGTCGCAGACAGCTTAATGAAGTAGATTTTAAGTAGATTTTTAACAGCTTTATGAGCTTGTTTACCGTTAAGTCGAATGAAATGATTATCATTGTTTCTGATTATTTCTCCTGATTTTTGTGTTTGTGTGTCTAAGCACTCTGTCAATCAGAGTCAACATGTGATCGAAATCACATAGCGTTGTTATTTTGGTCAAGTTTTTTAGTTTTCCTTCGATGAGACCTTGAATTTGTCGTATGCTGGTGGGGTAGTTGCGTGCTTTTGATTTGGTAGCTTAAGGGGTTGTGAAGGGGTACATTTACTCTCTGTCTTGGACATGAATTTCACATCAATGCTGATTGGTTTGCCCAACAAAATTAAATTATTTTTTCATCTGATTGTAGCGACCTCCCTTTTCACAATCAAATAATAGACGTACTTCCATAGAAGGAGAAGAAAAAAAAAACTAACATAATATTTGATATTCTTTATATTCCCCACCCCTTCAAAATAGAACTATTTAGATAAAAATTAAACTCAACGCCAGCCAGGTTACTTATCATTACGCCTTACCAAGTGACTTCTGTAACCTTAAAAAAGGCAGAGTAACTATTTTAAATGGCCAGTAGCTGCTCTTCAGTGGCTTTGTAAGGTCAAATAAACTGCTTAACCACAAAAAGACTTTGTCCTATCTTTTTTGTCATCCCCTCACGATAAGTCTGAGTTGTTAGCCCCGTCATCGCGCCAATGCCCTCACGGGCATCTAAGTTTTTTTCCCCTCCCCCGGTGGCCGAGAAGACGGCAGGACATCTTATGAGGCCATCCCGATGAACGACTATTTCAGATTTTCTCTTCTAGTGATTCTTCTCTAAGTTAGGAGAAAAACTTTGGGCTCAGAATACTCGAAAAATACTCTCTTAGAACTCTGACGCTCACGCGTGTATCCTCCTGTAGTGAGAGATTGCTTTGGCCATCGACCCTCAATACAGCGAACTACGCCTGTTCCGTTGAACGCAGGTAAAGCAAGTAAAACATCTATGAAATCTCTCCTGGCAGGAATATCTTGAAAGCATTGAGGAAGGAGGACCAGGAAAGAATTGCCTCAGCTGGCGTTTTTGGCTTTTTTGGAATTTTTATCTGATTAGACTCGTTTAGGGTTAACTGCCTCGTTAATCCAAGGCGGCTGAAAAGCATTGATCTCTCTGCAAAACCTGTTTTTTGGACGTCGAAATAATTTTTTGTCATATATTTCCAACTAGCAACTTGCCATGTTTGCCTCGTGGCGGTCCGTGAAATCTTTTTGTAAACTCAAGGATCAACCTCGTTCCCCCAGCTCCACCCCCAACTAAGAGAAAAAGCCCAGGGAACGAGGTTGCTCAAGGATCCGATTACTGCAACCCATTCAATTTACACAACTCGCGTGAATTAAGGAATGGCTCAAAAACGAGATCGTGACCCCCAGCGAGGCCTCATAGTTAAGTATTTGTAATTGCTAACTTTATTAATAAAGAGCTCTTAAGTTTCAGCGTCGTACGTTTAAACAATCATGGCATTGCTTTTCGAAGGTATACTAAATAAAGGAATGTTTCGATATGAAGAAAGTTTCCCGACGTAAACAGATTATTTGTCGTTACTTAGTATATTGGAGGATTTTCATCTCGAAAAATTTTGTAGGGATCTTCACCAGACAGAGGTACGAAACAAATAATTCCTGCCTTTGTACATACATGCATGTAAAATCGTGATATAATTCGGAAACTGCACTAGCTTATTAACACTGCTTTTAAACAACTGTAAAGATAACTATTTCCCTCCCGGCCCAAAAGGCTTAGCTGAACAGTTTTGGCGATCAATCGACTGAGTAGTATTCGCATGGGAGTAATATGCTGCACAAGTTTATGTTTTGTTATTAAC
>NC_142526.1:12617602-12710102 GCF_964205215.1 Stylophora pistillata
ATAATCCTTCAGCAATCCTAGCGCGCGTCTTCTTGACGTCAGCGACCTAGTTAGCATCGAACTTACACCCTCGCGATCGATCATCGGGACGCCGCGACAATGTCCTCCTTTTCTTTCCGTTCTTAAATAAAATCGATAAAACAGTCAACATTTTGAATTGTAATGTACGATGCACAGCGTTTCACTCGCAGAAAACGTGACACATACTAACTATGGACACATGACTTTTGTAATCTGTGAACATCTTGGTGCCACGTCACGCACCAAAGAAACCATGTGTGTTTAGCCATTTCTTCCTTCCTGAGAAACTACTCGAATATTGCGGAGAGTGGTGTCACATTTTACTTCTGATGTAGTCGCAAAACCCGTCGATTTATGCGTGATGGAAACTACTTTTTTAAAATCTTTATTTCCAGATTTTCCGAAGAGTGTTTCTTGCGAATTCGAGAGCGTACTTATCGAACTAAGTAATCTACGCTCACGTATCAAAGTATCAGGCGTGTAATCTAATTAAAGCGTTCTATCCCGCGACTTTAGCAGCGTAACTTGGAAGATCACGATGGATCCTCGAGCCTCCACAAAAATTTCCTTTCCAAAATTCCTTTTCTTTACGAAATCGATAGAATAATCAACAAGTTGAACTGTAATGTAAGGTGCGCAGCGTTTCGCTCGCAGAAAACGTGACACATGTAATCTGTAAACATCTTGCTGTCTCGTCACGCAGCAAAGAAAACATCCGCGTTAAAGTTATGACTCCTAGAGGACAAGAGATTTTTATGTGTTTGGGTGCACTATTATGCGAACAATTTTTGCCGATTCGCGAGTGGAGTTGCCAAGATATCGTCATGGAAATATTTTTTTCTCAGTGCATTCAGCAGCAGTGAAGTGTTAGTCAAAAATGGTGCCATTCGGAGTAAACGTTCTTTTCTTAACTCAAGAAAAAAATTTGGGGGAGCTCTGTTGTTGTTTCACAAAAGCCCTTTAAAACTGAACAAGTTGGAAAAATCGTAATTCTCTTTTAAAAAGCCACACCAACCCGTATTATACCGTTAATTTCAAGTCGTTTTATCAGTATTTCCTTCAAGCTCTGACGCCGGCACCCACTTTGACATTGAAACTACCAGTTATTCTATTATTTCGACTATTGTCCGAGCAGTCAACAAAAGGAAGTAAAAAACAATGTCAATTAGAAAGTGTCGTACACGCTCGTCACCTCGTTCTCCAATATGACATTTTAGAACTAGAATAATTCCAGAACTTAAAAATGGTTTAGGCTACAGTGACAATCTTGAGATGTTTGTTGATTCCTCTTTAGTGGAATCAACAAACATCTCAGCAGGTTTCAGAGCGTGACGTGGCACCAAGATGGTTAAAGATTACATGTGTCACCAAGATGGTTATAAAGATTACATGTGTCACGGTGGGCGCTTTCCATTTGACCAAATTTTCGAAATTTCCGGTCAGAAATCGAATGGAACGGGAAAAGTTCCGCGATAAGTTTTCGAAAATTTAGGAATACGTTTTTAGTGTACCCTCTTAGATACGGTCGGACGCGTTCCATTCGGCCAGCGAAAATACCGACATTTTGAACCCGTGATTTTTGTTGAATGGAAAGCGACCCTTGTCACCTAAAACCTGTCAATAAAACACCTTCATGTCAACAATATTTTATCATAAAGGTAAAACAAACATGACTTTGCAAACAAAGGAGTGTCAATTTTCGAATCCCGACAAATCCAAAAGCGCGCCATCCTAGATATAAGCTGATCGGTTTTGCACCTTTTTCAACTCCAAATCGCGAAATTCGATTCTAAGAAGGCACAATCGAAAGAATGTAATTATTTTGCGTCGATACAGCCCATAGAAGGGCTCAAACGAGCGAATTGCTAATGGGAAGTTTACCCCACTAGGGTAAACTTTATCCGGCGGGAAACTGAAACAAACCAAGCACTCTGATTGGTCAATTCGGGTAAAAATTACCCTCATCTGGTAAATGTTTTTAGTGCATATTGTTTTTGATAAGGGCACAATGTTTTAGACATGTGTTTTGGGAAGTTCCTTCAAGATGTTATTTATGTGCTCCTTGAGATCATGGAGGGGTTCTACTGGCACAACTTCATATTGGGTTAAGTTAAGGTCTTTCATTGAAGCACTTTGATCAGGAAAACACAGTGCAGGGACTCGCTGAATGCCCTTAAGCTCCTCCCTCAACTGGCTCTGCAAGGCTGGTTTTGGCAAACCATCTGTTGGGAGGTTTCGGCCTTTGCACTCTCTGATCATGTCATCCTTACTCATTTGTTGGAAAGGTTGCACGCCTCCATTCCTCCTTTCTTTGCCTGCTGGACCTGCAATGACTTTCTTCCTTGGCTCTTCTAAGGTGATTTGTGGGGCTCTTAGTTATGCTATGTGGTC
Source organism: Stylophora pistillata (assembly GCF_964205215.1). Taxonomy (NCBI): domain Eukaryota; kingdom Metazoa; phylum Cnidaria; class Anthozoa; order Scleractinia; family Pocilloporidae; genus Stylophora; species Stylophora pistillata. The sequence goes on from NC_142526.1 coordinate 12,620,015, forward strand.
AGAGTACTGTGTTGATGACATAGTGCAACCAGAGCAGCCAAATTTTCCACCCAACTGCTCCCCACTCTCAACTTCTTGTGATGGATGGTCACCATGGAACATGCGACAGATTTCATTGATGAATACATTGTGGGAAGTGGTGATCTTTGTAGTGAGCTGTTGGATGTCCTCCAGGCGGGTGTCACTGTATAATAGCTGATCTTCAATGGTGTCCCTACACCTTGCCATAAGGTAAATTTGTGGCTTTTCCACCATTTCTTGGACATCCTTTCCCTCAAGCTCTTGAGATGTGTAATAAAATGCTGGATCATAAATTGCATTTACCGTCAAGAGGATATGGCCATGATTCATAACACTTGAGTGGTCTGACCAGATCATCAGGTGTCGAGTTCGCTCCCAGTGTTTTAGCGAGTTAACCAGTTCCTCCCTTGTTGTCTCACCACCAGGCTTCTCTTTTAACTCTCCAATTTCCTGCAAGCGAGTTTCCAGCTCTTCGTACGTCATAGCCTCATAATGAGCCTCTGAGTGGTCTCTCACCAAACCCATTTCCTCATGTTCTGCTAAAAGATTTTTCCTGATTTCTAGTAGAGGTATTTTTCTGCCACTAACTGTGAAACATTCTTTCTTGAGAGTACCATTGGAATCCAATGTTAGCTTTTGGTAGGTTTTTGGAGCTATAATCTCACCCAAGCGGTATTCCCCATTTGCAATTTCTTTTCTTAGAGTTTCTCTTATGGCTGCACCTGTGCGAGGCACTGGTGTTGTGATCTCCCCTCCAAAGGCTTTGTTGAGCTGCCTTCTTAGAAGTGGGTTATTTTTTCTGAAGGGCTTGAAGATTTCCAAATTCTTGCCATTTTTGCTAAGAAATTCTTTCACCACCATGTTTCCTACTGTTGTCTTCTTGGATACTCCATATTTCTTAGCCAGTGCAGAGAAATTGATCTGTAAATAAGGGGAAGTAATATTTCAATCACTACTTAAAAACAGAATTAAAACAAACAAATGTTTGTGAACTAAATATTGAAGATGCAAATATGAAACCTTTTGTTTTCATTATAATTTGATTATTTATCTTTTCATTTGAAAAGTAAAGTGATGGGGAATGGAAGTAATTCTGGTCATTTGGCCAGAGAGGGGAGAGTTAGTTTATTGATAGCATGCAGACATGTATGCAGTGAAGTTATTTGCTATCATGATTTAAACAAAATTTTCTTATTCCAACTGTTTTAAGTATCTTTATTTAGTTTATTCTCACCTTATCACCCTCTTTCATTGCATTTACTTCCTGTAGGAGACCATCTTTGTCAAAGTCAAGGGAACTGGGATCTGGAGAGTGACGCTTTACCTTTCGAAGAGGGGCCGTAAGGGGGTTTCACGTGAAACGTGATCGGACTAATTTATTTTCTGTGAGCCGTAATCTAAAAGTTTTAAAATTCGTGAACCGTGAATGATATGATTGTCGTGATACGTGAAACAAAGAAATAATTTTCCGATACCCGTGATAACAAACACGAAAACGACCCTTTTTCCGTGAACGGCTACGAAGATCCCACAAAGGAACTCTCCAGGTGATCGCCGTGTCTGTTTTCTTCAGCTTGCGTGACCAAGTTTCGCACGACCCGTTGATCCAAAAATAAAGCTGATGCGACCTTTGACACCAACGATCAGGTCTTCAGATCATTCAGTGTCTGACGTCTTGTCTTCATTTCTCACGACCCACAATGTCGAAGAGCGAAGTCAGCGAAGAGCCATTTCGTGTTTTAGAAGGGGTTGTCTACTTCGTTGATCCCAAATCTCCTGGATCTTTCAGTTTCTTGGGGGAAAGGAAAGGATCAGAATTCCCCTGAAAAGAGAACATAATTCCCTTGATGCCCTGAAAAGGCATATTGTTGAACACGCGGGCCTCAAGGCCGAAGCTGAGAAGCGGGGAATAGGGTCATCTATTGATCTTACGCTGTGCAGACTAGCCAAAGGCGCAGAAGGCAGTAAAGCTTTCTCAATCAATACACAAGCGCAGTGGAACATGAAAAGGCTGCTTTTTGTCGATTCTGCAGTTTTACAAGGTTAGTGTTTTCATCATGAAAATTTGATAAGAGATCATAATTTATGACACGTGTTACTTGAAAGTCACGTGTGAAAGGTATCTGATATCCATACTTTCGTGTTAATTGTTTTAATTCGCGTTAAATTTCTTACATCTCTTAGGGCCTGTTTACATGGAGATAGGGTGACCCCCTTAGGAGGGTCACCCTTCTAGAAGGAACAAAAGATAGCCCCTTTACATGCAAAGTCTTGTCCCCAGGGCTATCGCGATTATTGAATTTGGCACCGAGGGAGATAACTGCGCGGTCGCTAAGTACAAAACACCCAAAATGGCGGACAAACGAAGTATTTTGGCGGTAAATTCAATTTTCCTTGCGCTTGCCTCTTTGGCTGCGGTTTTTCAGTGCTGTGGGTTCTTGCTGTCGTATCCCCTAATAGAAAAACGCCGACAAGAGCGAATGGCGCTACAGGTAGCCGCCCAGTACAACGTTGCAATGCGACGAATGAGGCATGTAGGAGAGCCATTTTGTCGCCGAGGGAGAATTTGGCGGAATCCTGGTCGCACAGAGCAGTGGCGAAGGACGCTTTTCGTTTTCCCTGTGAATTCTTTGATTTTTCACGTGGCAAGCCTTCTTCCATATCTTTCCGAGTCGAGCGGCTTTCTATGGTACTCTCGTCGACCACTAATTCATGATCATCTATGTCTTTTTTCGAAATGTCGACACTGTTGTCCTCCGACTGTTTCGAACTCTGTTCAAACAATTTGGCCACCACAGAACGGCGAAAATATTCCTCGGGCTTATACGCGCGCGAAGCCTTTACAGAGTTTCGCGGCAATCTGAGAGTAAACTGAACCCACAAAAGTTGACCCTAGTGGCCTTCTAGGAGGGTGACCCTACCTCAAGTGTTTACATGGCAAAAAGTTGGCCCTCGCAGGAGAGTTATCCCACCAAGCAGATAGGGTGACCCTACCTCTCATGTAAACCAAGCCGGAAAATACAATATGCAAGGGTTACCCTTCTAAAAGGGTGCCCCTTCTAGAAGGGTAATCCTATCTCCATTTAAACAGGCCCTTACAATACTAGAAGCCTAGAAAAGTTTTATTCAGTCCCCCCTACATATTTTATTTGAAGTTTGCTTAAGAATCGACAATTTTCTCAGAAATTATACAGAAAGTGAGTCATTGATGAGGGCCGTGATTTCGGTTAGGGTCGTTAGAGGCGATATTCAACACACCTCCTGAGATATTTCTTGATGATCCTCGATCGCTCGCTTTGCAAAAAGGGCGCGTTGACAATAATGAGAAGACCTGAGAATAGGAACAACCTAGGAAGACTAAGAAGAGAATATTCGGACAGATTTTTTTCTCGATTAAACGCAACTTAAATTTAATTTTTATGGACTACGAAAGAGACTGGAGTGGGGTTTGAAACTGCCAAGAAAAAATGACACCAATATAAATGTCAAAGTAGATAGACAAAAGATAAGAAGGACGTAGTCAAAAGATTATTATTTGATTAATTAATTTTATTGTCATTATTTTCTTTCAGTCAATGTTCTTAAAAAGGGAATCGTCTTTTCGAAAGATTCCCTGGTGATAAATATCACAGTTGCTGGTGGCGAAGAACAGCAAAAGAGCAAAGTCAGCAAACGAAAGCCAAGAGGTGGAAGGAAAAGGTCAGCTTCAAAGGTAGAGGATGACCACCTTGTAAAGCACCTAAAACAGGGCGAAAGTGTTGAGCGAAATGAACGACAGACCAAGCTGTTGGATGATCTAAATTTGGCTATGTGCGACTAAAAGAAATCGTTAAGAATTTTTGTTATTATTAACAGCCATGATTTTTCCTAAAATTTTACCATTTTATTACTATGATGGAGACGATGATGATAACGATGATTATTTAAAACGTCTTTAATGTATTTAGTGAATTAGCCTTTCAATGTGTTTGTAGCTCTGGCAAGTATGTTCAATAGCACAGCGGTCAATGAATTTACTATAAGGTGTGGTCGTTGCCAGAAGTTAAAGATTGTACCAACGGAAAGGACTCCGTAGACTAAAGCTCGATACTTTAAAAAAAGTACGTAAAATGTTGAGCATTATCCTTCAAGCTTGTCTGCAGAAACATTTCTACTTAAAGCTTCGGAAGTTTCACTTTGAAGTATCATCATCAATTTTACTGACTTAAAAAGAAAACCACTGGAGAAGACCATCCAGAGAACTTCTGTATTGTCAAAGAATAAAGCAGGTGTTTAAAATTCATTGTTTTCTTAAAAAAAGTAAAGATCACTGGAGGTCATATTTTTGTTGCTGCCTTACAGAACACTTTAATACTGCTTGTCAAAACCGTCGAAACGAGGAAGATAATGCCAAGAGACACAATGCAACAATAGCTGGAATGAAAAGAAATATGGAAGCCTTCCTGAAGAAGAGTGGAAGCCGCGGAGGAGATCAAGAAAGTCAAAGTAATGGAAGTGTAATGTGAAACGTCGGTTCACCTAAAGAAATATCAGCGGGAAACGACAGTGATCGTGATTTAGAGTTAGACAATATGTAAGAGTCTTTCACATTATTTGTAAGATTGTGATATTATACTAACCAATCTGTCACCATCAGCCTAAGTAAAACGTTTCTTATACTTTTTTTTTTGTTAAAGATCCTCTGATCTATTTACTTCTCGATGTACCTTAAGGTCTTTTGCAAAACGGCGTATTTAGCTGTTGTTACACCGATAGTCACAAGGCAAGATGAATCCACATTTATAATATCAGTTCTAATTGATAACTTTCAAGATTGAATGATAATATCAGTTATTAAAACTTTTAAGACTTCAGTAGTCAAGTGGATCGTGTATTTTTTATACTACCTTGCAATTACAGATTTCAAGACAATTGCCCTGAGGCAGCGGCGTCTGCAAACGAGTTTGGAGACGTGGCACAGTGTGACAGTGACAGAGAGATTTCAGAAGAATTCAACGAGAGACTGAAATCTTAAGCGACTGCCTGTCTGCTGCAGAGCAAACTGTGAAACCGAATCTGACATTACCAATCACGACACAATCACGAGTTGAGCTCTTTCTGAAATACATTAAAACGACTGTCAACAATATTATATATATAGGGTAAGGCGACAAGTCTTTCTCATGTGTAAGTATTTTCCGTGAACCGTGAAACTCGAAAATTAATTATCGTGTTTCGTGATTTGCGTTTTTTAATTGCCGTGAACTGTGCGCGTGACCCCCCCTTACGGCCCCTCTTCGAAGGCCTGCCTCCTCGAGTGCTTTCCTCTTCGTAGTCCGACTTTTAGCCTCTTCATTAGTCTCCCTCGCAGCCGTTTTTTTTATGTCACGCAACGCTCCCCCAAAAGAACGGCTACTGGCAACCGAACTACATTCCTTTCTCATTGTCCTTGCGGTTTGGTCGCGGTCTATTGAACAGACCAATCACATACCAGAAAATCTGAATGTCGTAAGGTTTCACGCGAAAATGTGGATATTGGGAGAAACACCGAGAAATTTGTCGATGAGAGCTCGAAATGTTTCACATGTTCATCGTTGTGCCCTGGTAAAGATAGAGTATATATTTTTGGGAAAACTTCTCACAATTTCGTTTAAATTATAGAATCTACGCTTAACATAGACGTCAACTGCTACGCCAACGACACAAACGCTAGATTGTTTGAGCGGTTGTTAAAGTTTCAGCGAGCAACTGAGAAAGTAGAAGCTAAAAACTGAACTGAAACTCTTTATTCGCACTATTTTAAGAGGTTACTACAGATTATAAAAGTCAGAATATATAAGAAACAGTAAATTACATCAATAATCAAAAGGAAATACAAGACGCCTTTCAATCTAGGGCAAGGGCTAAACGCTTGCTTCGACCTGCAGATGGAGATCAGGAGGAAAAAAGCGCGTGCTTGCCGTCAGCAAACCGGGCGAAGCTTCGAGAACACTGCAATTTAGGTCGGCCAACGTCTCCTACACTACTTGTACTTCTTCATTTGCCAGTCCGCTGCTAGCTGGAGCGAACCCGATTAGTTATGTTCGTGGCTTCTTATCACCGGTACAGGAAATCGGCCCGAATTATCGAGTGTTTCCGCACGTTGGTACAACGCAACAACAATAACAATAATATGACCACTTTCATCGGTAACATGGTCAAACACGAGCGGGAGTGCTTGATTTGCTTAAACTCCCTATTAACGATTTCCCGGATCCTGTAGGCAACTTAACAAAAACATCTTCTTCCTCGACTAAAACTTTTTTAATTGCAAGCTTCTTGTGAGCTTTAAGCTCGAAAATTTTGAACTTTGACGACGCTTTGCGAAAAGCTCCTTCAAGCACCGCCATTTGTCTTGTGTTTTCCACATGAGGATCGCGATAGAAAACGATATCTGATTGGACGAGTGTCAAAAGGTGAGTCTGGCGCGAAAAGGTTCCTGAAAATGGAACCCGAGCTGTGATTGGCCAATTCGGAAAAAGGAATGTAGTTCAGTTGTCAGCGGCCGTTCTTTTGGGGGAGCGTTGCGTGACATCCAAAAAAAAACGGCTGCGAGGGAGACTAGTTCGAGTTGTGTCGACGTCGAAACATGTTTTCTCTGTGGCAATATTATTGCAAATGAAGATCAACAGTAGATTTCAGTTTGCGCATTTTAATTAGGAAATAAGGAACAAGGATATCTTAAGATAAAGCGGTGTCAACCAAAGATAATGATTAAAACACAAAGTAGGTTAACAATAAGCTATAACAGCAAGTTGAAAATAATTTTCAATTAACTCAAAACTGTTTGGAAGGGAAAAACTGTTTCAATAAACTGCTTTTAGTTGAGACTCAGTTGATGCTAAACCAGATGGTTGCAGGCCCACGATACTCTTTTCTTCTTATTGGCTTGCTTCGAAGTAAATTAACTGAAAAATTTAATGGGAAATGGTAATTGGATTACAAATAAATTTTTTTATGCAAAATACTCGTCATCTTCTCCCTTTTAGTTTTTCTTATCATCAAGGAACGAAGTTTTATTTTTCGCGACTCCCCAATTTGCTTGTGAAAGATCGATTTATTGGCAGAGAGACAAATTGAGAAAGGTATCATCATTTTCTTTTTCTTGTTCTGGTATAGTTCGGATGACTAAAACATGATTCATCTCTGTATGATACAGTTGATAAATTGTTGATGATGTGCTGTGTATAATTAATCTTTGATGGTGATCATCATCCATTTTATTTCTGTTCAGAGTTTTTCTGTTCCATTGTTGTGCTCCGTCTTTTCGTTTTTCGATGATTCTTTTAAAAATTATTCTGATAACATGAGAGGCATTCCGGTCTAGGGATGGCTACGATAAACTTTAGATGATGATAGCGATAGTATAATCTTCGCTGTATGGCAAAACTATACCAAGTACTTTGGCTCTGCATGCCCTATTTGTAATTGATACTTCATGAATTAGCATTAATCTAGGTCTAAGTGATCGTCAGAGTTACATCATTTTGGCCCGTTCAAATGTTTCACGGAAGCATTTCCTCGTAAAAAATTTATTGAAAGCAAAAAAAAGCAGCGCCGGTAAAAATAGAGAAACGATTAAAAATATGTAGATATTTAGGAGATATCTTGCAATTTTGTGGTGGTTCCTTTTTTGTCAAGGGACTGACTCTCAAAGTGCGCTAGTACACGTATCTATTAAAAAGACCATGTTGGATGTTTTTCCTCTCAGCACCTGCCAATTGAATTAACTATGATGCATTTCGTTTTTAACGCTTCTGGATTCTTTACTACTTCTAAAAATTTTGAATGAAAAAATAAAAAGGGAATTGATTAACTCACAAAAAGAAAACTAAATCAAGCAAAAAATTAAAAAAAGAAAAGAAACAAAGCGAAATAAAAGAAAACAAAAAACAAAAGAGAAATAATATGACCACTTTCATCGGTAACATGGTCAAACACGAGCGGGAGTGCTTGATATATTAACGATTTCCCGGATCCTGTAGGCAACTTAACAAAAACATCTTCTTTCTCGACTAAAACTTTTTTAATTGCAAGCTTCTTGTGAGCTTTAAGCTCGAAAATTTTGAACTTTGACGACGCTTTGCGAGAAGCTCCTTCAAGCACCGCCATTTGTCTTGTAATTTCCACATGAGGATCGCGGTAGAAAACGATATCTGATTGGACGAGTGTCAAAAGGTGAGTCTGGTGCAAAAAGGTTCCTGAAAATGGAACCCGAGCTGTGATTGGCCAATTCGGAGAGAGGAATGTAGTTCGGTTGTCAGCAGCCGTTCTTTTAGGGGAGCGTTGCGTGACATCCAAAAAAAACGGCTGCGAGGGAGACTACCTCTTCATGGGACTCAAAATAAAGAGATTTTCTTTGTAACTCTCTCTGTTTAAATGACTGTCTCGTTCCAAGCATGGTGTCACAGTCAACTTTCGACCACTGTTCTTCAGCACTGTTTTTGAATCGCCTAGCAGTTTCTCTTCTTTCCTTTTGTTTTTGCACTTTAGTTTTTGCATGTGTTAGTCCAATTTCAGGTACCTTTGTTAAGGCATCAGCAAGGTTGATATTGTAGAGATTCTTGAATGGCTCATTAATGTTCAAATAGATGCTCGTTGCAGTATCCCGAATGGCCTTCTTTGAAGGTTTTACAGCCTTGGTTGTTTTTGTCAAATTCCCTGCTTCTTTTGTGGATGTAGCTACTGAGTCAGCTCCTTTTAGTCGATTAGTTTTCAGAGGGAATTGTGTCTGAAAAAGCAGATGATTCACTTGGCATTCCCGGCAGTTCGAGATAGAAAGTAATCCCTTCATAAGAGCTGACAGCGATTTCCATGCAAATTAACTGAAGTGATGTAAGTATTTTGACTTGCTTTCACCGCGCCATTTTTTAAAGTTTTTAAGAAGTACGTGCAGCCTTTTGTCGAATGTGTTCTGAGAAACAGCAAAAGCTTCTTTGTTTTCAGAAAATGTACTCAAGAACCTCTGTAGACGAGTGCCCTTGTCGTAAATAACCTTCCCATTCTCATCATTAACACTGTTCCTTGCAGCTACACGCGCGAAGCCACAGTTAAAAAAATCCCGCCATAAAAGCCGCGATGTTTTTCCTTCAAGTTAGCGACTCTTCAAATCCTTCGTGTGGCAAAAGACGTTGAATTTTCAGCTGAAAAGCCTTTAAATTCCTTCAGACAATATAAAACGGTAATTCTGAAGTTGTTTCGTTGAAACCAATTCAGCAAGATCGAAGCGTATGTTTACTCCACAAAAAACTCAAGTTATCTGAACATTGCGCCAAAACTCGAAAGATAATTTAGAACAGGAACATGATATCCTATTATTCTACTAGCAATTAAGGTTTTAGGAGTCAGAAGTGCGCGCAAAACTCCGAGAGATAGTTAAGATTTCTTTTATTACGAAAGTTGTCCGTTCAGAGCGTCGAAATCTTGTTATCTTTACTTCTTTACTACGTCTCAAATTTAAGTATATAGAGATGAAAAATACCAGTTTTACATATAAATAAATTTAATGTTTTCATTCAGCAAAGTTCCTCCTTAATGACACAAAAGAAGCGAGAAAAACAACTTACAAACTTTTATGACCCTTCCACTGCAATCTTGTCCGCCATCTTGGAAAGGCTTTGTTGCTATAGCAGCAAGAACATTCTCTCGGTTCTAGTTTTCCGAAGTCTAGGCCGCGCTTTCAAATATGGCGGACACATCGAGCTGCTAGTTAAGTATTAAAAACGTTGGATACACCACTTTACCATCGTTCAGACGACGGCTTTTCTATTCTAAAACCAGAAGGCTATTGTAAGAAACTAGCAATCAATCGGGGATTTTAGATTCCATCTCAAATGGCCTCATGAGACACCAATAATTGAGTAAATTGCCGTTCATCGAAAAAAGAATGACAATTTCACACTAGCCAACGGCATTTTCCCGGATTCCCCGATTAAGCTCAAAAACACAGAACATAGAAGGCCATTCCTGGATGCTTTAACCGTGATCTGATGCCGTAAAAAGTGGTGTAAACTTGAACCAAAGAGAACGGAGACAAATGGCGCCAAATTAAAGCACTGAAGAACGGTTGCGTCACGTGACCCACAGAAACGTTTTCTTTCCCCATGGATTAGTAAGCTTTTTATAAAAGAAAGATCAACGAATGCTTAAATATTATTTTTCCAATTTTTCCTAATTTTTAGCCTTTTTTAATTCTGCCCCATTCCTTAATTCACGTGAGAACTGAACGGAACAACTTGTCATAACTGTCCACCCACCGAAACGTCACAAAGAACTGACCAAATGGCTTACACGAACCAGACTCATCTGACGCTCCACTGACGACAGCTCTTCACTTGTCTCTGATAATGACTTCCGCTAAGATTGTCAAAAGACCGAGAGCAGTCCATCTCGTTAATACTTTACCCATACGATCACACAACATGATCAAATTTTACTCATGGGTTCAAACTATTTCCTTTATTATAGCTCCCACTATTGGAAAGAGATGCTCGAACCCAGTCTCGGGTGAAAAAAAAGAGCCCGAGGACTTTCGCTCTCCAAAGTTCAAGCACCGCAGCGAAGAGACTGACCGTTGCAGTTTTCATGGGGGTGGGGGAGGGGGGTCGAAGGATTTTGGTCGTGTTGCGATAAAATTTAGTCTCCCTTGCAGCCCTTTCCGGCGTCGTCACGCAAGCGAAAACTCCCCCACCAACGGCTGCTCACATTCGAACAACATTCCTTTCCGGAAATTGGCCAATCAGCATTTACTTACCATATGCTGGAAAGCGTTCGCGCCTCAATAATCAAACCAATCACAGAGTTCGTATTATCCGAGCGTTGAAACTGACAAAATGGAGACGCTTTCGACTTAGTGCGAGATACTTTTGGTATTGAGAGCTTGAATTCGCATCAGAGAGAAGCCATAACAGTAATTATAGAAGAGAGAAGAGATGTTTTTATAAATTTGCCCACAGGATTTGGGCAAACAAAACTGCGATCATTATCTGATATTTTCTTCGGAGTTTCGATGACATCAGATTCCATCTTTAGAAACTAACGCTAACGCGCTTCCTGTGAATTCGCGGGAATAAATATATCGCGTGTTCATTGGTTGTTTGTCAGACAATAACTTTATTTTGATTGGATAACACATTACAATGGGAAAGGAATGTTGTTCAAATGTGAGCAGCCGTTGGTGGGGGAGTTTTCGCTTGCGTGACGACGCCGGAAAGGGCTGCAAGGGAGACTAGATAAAATTTATATGACGCTGAAATATTATGATGAGTCCCCCCTCATTCGTAGTTAAATGGCAATCAATTTTTTTATAATCCTTACTCTATACTCTAATGGCGACGACTGGTTCCCGCTTCGTTCTTCTTGTAAACCATGCGATCTTCCCCCCCCCCCCCCACAAAAGAAACATGAATTTCCCTAGAAATGAACAGTACGACAAACGTCACCCCATTTATTGAATAGCAGTTCTGCATTTTACTTGTAATTGTTCCACAGAAGTCCGCTTTCAGTTTTGATCGCTTGTCTTAACTTCTTATGGCGGATATTTGAGTTAGAGACTGTTCGGTAGGTGGCTAGATTTGATATTACACCTTTTGCTGTTCATTTACGCAAAACGTACCTTTATTTACCTCAATAGTTGAAACTATACGGCAAAGATACATTTATTAGCACTTCCATGAACTTCATTAACGCGAACGAACTTTCAATAACGCTATTTGCATCTGTATTAACATTCAATAGCATCAACTGATAAAACAATTGCACCTTTGGACAATCAAATATAACAACTATACGTATGATGCACGATCCTTCGCAGTACATAGCGCTATTTATGCAATAGCGAAAATCAGACCTGAAAAAAATCAGGCCTGTACGGGACTCGAACCACTGACCTCTGCGATACTAGTGCAGCGCTCTACCAATTGAGCTAACAAGCCAACTGGGAGCAGGCCGTTAAGTTGATTTCGCTATTGCATAAATAGCGCTATGTACTGCGAAGGATCGTGCATCATTGAATACCGCAGTTCAAAATATATGGACTTCATATATTCGTTGTATCTTATCATAACAACTATACTTTCAATCTCGCGCAATGGTTAATCATTAACACCAGTAGAAAATCAATTGCATAGTTTGATAATCAATGGCGTTTTTGAGACATTCAATGGTGCAATTTACATAGACGCACAATCGATTGCACCTTCATACCATCATTTATTCGAAATGGTCAATCATTAACGTGAACAGACAAATATGCGTGTAAGAAGACCAATCACCTAGGGAAAAAGAAATTTCAAAATTCTTCTATCACAGTGCACTCTGCTCTGTTGTTATCTCTTCTCGCTGCTCTGGACGACTTATGTCTGCTTTTACGGCTGCTTTTAAGACACTTCTTGCCTTCTCCACGATGTTAAGAGGCGGGCTGCGTGATGGTAGTTTTTTACATGCTCAGAATTAGGACCAGGACACCTTTTGCTGTTCATTACGAAAAAATACGCATTCATTTGCGTTAAAAGGCGAACAAGTGCGTGAAAATACAATCATTAGAGATTGCGTCATTTGCGCGTAAACCAGATTCAATATCGATTTTGCATTTTAATCAGCATACAGAACAATTTTCGGCATTCTTATGCGTCCTTCGTCAAACAAAAGGGAAAAATACAATCCCATTTCCGGTAACCTTCAAGTCATTTACACCATCTTGAAAGTCAATAGAGACAATAAACAAACAATATAGTGCGTATAGCAATCATTTACATTTTTATCACACAGTTTGCAATTCAATAGTGGATGCGCGGTGGCCTCATGGTTAGTGCGCTCGACTCCGGATCGAGTGGTCCGGGTTCGAGCCCGGGCTGGGACACTGTGTTGTGTTCTTAGGCAAAACACTTTACTCTCAGAGTGCCTCTCTTCACCCAGGTGTATTAATGGGTACCGGCAATTTAATGCGGGGGGTAACCCTGTGATGGACTGGCATCCCATCCAGGGGGAGTAGAAATACTCCTAGTCGCTTCATGCTACAGAAACCGGAGTTACGCACCGGCCTAATGGGCCACTAGGCTCGTAAACAGACTTTACCTTTACCTTGGCAATTCAGTAACATTCCTAAACAACATTAGTATGAATAAGACAATCATTTATGCGCTTGTACAAACAATTTAGCGGTAATTATTTTCAATATTTACATATCGAATTCCCATTGAAAAATACCTGTCCCCAAATTATTTTGTTTTGAATTTCAGATAACCCTCTTCAATAATCTCTCTATTCAAACATTTTGGTAGATAGGTCTGCATAAAGCGGTACCACTGCGCACTTTTAGACGCGGTCACAGTGTCGATGTTTCTGTGCAGAGCTTCAAGCAGTTGTGTTCGAAACTCCCCCACTGGGCTTCTCCTTGCTCTGGCCTCATCGCCATTATCCATGCGTCTTTGAATTTCCAGCTTGACGCCGCTTTCAAACTGCTTATTGCCTGCTCCATGATGTCAAGGAAACGACTGTAGGGAGGAAGCATTTAAACTCCGTATTTGGGACGGGAATGACCGGGTTTCGGTGGGCGCGTGTTCCGTAATACACAAAGATCACCTCCTCATCGGAATCTACATTCGTCGTCCCGCCTGTGCCAAGAAGTTATCGAAACGCGCGGCATTCATTCCGCCAACAGCTGCTGAGGAAAGCACAAGTCCATTGATAGGCAGAATTGCCATAGTCACGGTCATGTTTCGTCCTCGCCGGCCGCTCACTTGACGGTACGCCCTCTTTCCCTTTCGCGCTCTGTCGTGTCTTCTGGCAGTCCAGATGCTGTAGCCGCATTCTTATTTATTTATTTTTTTATTTATTTATTTATTTAAGGATTTGTATCAAGTACAGGAGCAGAAACAATAGGACATGGGTCCCCCTACGAGGTTTAAGCTCCAACAAACCCACCCATCCCACCCCAGGGGAGGACATCCATCGATCACACAGTAATCTAGTGCGTGGGAAATTAACGTCTCCTACCCCTAACCCTGCAGGAGGCGGGACCTCCGTTTATTCGTCCCTATCCGAGAAGACTAGAATATCTAACCATTTCTTGATGTTATAGAAATTATTTTAAGACCTTGAGTGTTGGTCCGGCCGGGGCTCGAACCCTCGACCTCCCGCACAACAGTTCAGCGCTCTATCTACTGAGCTAACCGGGAGGCGGTTATTCGTCGACAAATACACAGTGGCGCATTACGGCATGGTTCCTAAACCAAGTGGAGTAATCGACTCGCTTGTTCAGCATATCAAGTTTGTTTAGGTCAGCAGGGAGGGGCCTTGCAAGTTTCACTCAGAAGAGCATCCCATCTAATGTCCTTGCCGCGGTGCGGTTTATCCGAGCAAGGGTGAGTAAACAGTTTTCGTTGATGATTTTCTCTAGGCCATCTCTCATCTTATCATCTCCCCGCACATTGTTTCTACCTCCTCGTGATGTCTCCTGGATCCTGCCCTCTCTGATGTAGCGCGCCACAATGCCTCTCGCCGTTGATCGATTCACTCCGAGCGAGTCCGCGACCACAAGCTAATCTTCCTCATCGTCCTCAAATCCACTCACAATTCTCTCTCCGTGTTAGAGTAGTATTCGGTTTCTTCGAAGTGAATTAACAGGACGAACCCTACTGAATGTAAATTCAGGAAAAATTGGTGTTCATTTGAAAATCGCTACTTACACATTTAATATAAAAGACATTGATTTGTTTGTACAAGTGCATTAATAATTGTCTTATTCATACTACAATGCCGTCCAGTAATGCTATTGAGTTCCAAACTGTTCAGGAGAATGTGACGTTGCGTTACATTTATGGTATTTTTAAAATGAGTGACAGGGATCAAATGTCAAGTACTTTTACTTCGTTCGAGATTTTTTCCTTGTGAAGATCGAGTATTCGTCAAGGAGGTTTTGTCCTTAGTCAGAATAAAGTAAAACTTTGAGTTTAACCGCGGATTTATTGAGTCGTTCTTAACACAAACAGTGTGATGAAATGTTGATGAATGGTTTATACACTATATTGTTTGGGACTTATACATCTATGTATATATGTGTATTTTTTTTACTATGTAAATATGACGTAATTCAACTTTGATGAATGGTTTATGCACTATATTTATGAATGGTTTATGCACTATATTGTTTGGGGACATATATATCTATACATATATTTTTTTTTACCATGTAAATATGACGTAATTCAACTTTTGGGTTGCAAAGTTATATAAATAAACTATCTATGTTTCTATCTATCTATTGTTTCTATTGACTTTCAAGATGGTGTAAATGACTTGATGTTAGCGCAAATGAAAGTTTATTTTTCTCTTTTGTTTAACGAATGACCCACAAGAATGCCCATAATTGTTATTGAATGCTGATTAAAATGCAAAAATCGTTGTTGAATCTGGTTTACGCGCTAAAGACGGCTTTTTGTCTCTAAAGATTGTATTTTCACGCACTTGTTCGCCTTTCAACGCAAATGATGCGTATTTTCTCGTAATGAACAGCAAAAGGTGGAATGACAGGATTGTTGTGGGCTGGTGCGCCGTCCGTAAATGAAAATCACATGTATTTCGGTTGAAATTTAGCCTTGCCTGTGAAAGAAAATCATTAAATCTCTGTCCATTCATTCCACCGAGAAATGCTGAGCGAAAAACGAGTCCGTTGGTGCACCATAGAGCCCATTTCTTAACAACGTGGAGCAAGCAACAAGTGCCTTAAAAGTAGCCGTAAAAGCGGACACTAGTCGTCCTGCAAAGAAACATTAGCACTATCAGGGCTGCTAACTATGGACAGCGGTACAGGTTTATGCAAAAGTACATTCCAAGATGTTTAAATAATGAAGAAATTGAAGGATAAGTACAAAACACTACATTACAATACACGGTAATTTTGAAATTTCTTTTTCCCTAGTTGATTGTTAATCAGGCCTGATTGTTATTACTACACACATGTTTGTCAGTTCACGTTAATGGTTGACCATTTCGAATAAACGATCGTATAAAGGTGTAACTGATTGTGCGTCTCTATGTAAACTGAATGATTAACCATTGCGCGAGATTGAAATTAAAGTATAGTTGTTATCTTTGATTGTCCAAAGAAGCAATTGTTTATCAGTTGATGCTATTGAATGTTAATACATGTACAAATAGCGTTCTTGAAAGTTCGTTCGCGTTAATGAAGTTCATGGAAGTGCTAATGAACGTATATTTGCCGTAAATATTTCAGCCGAACCGCATTTTCAGGCAGATTTGTAAAGGAAGATCGAATCATAGTTATATGTAACTGTCTTGCACCCTTTAAGTTTTTAAGGCTTTTTGCTGCTAGCCCATAATATAGCAATGAAATTAATCGTCAAGATGAGAATAGTTTTACGGTTGGTTTCTCAAAACTAAAAAGTGCTGACGTTATGTTCTGTCACGCGTTGCGTTAACCGTGCTGATCGGGCATGCCGAGAAGTCTCTCTGTTGAGTGGTGTCATTTGCCAGCGGTGTATAGATCGTTTTCACGTGACGTCACATCATTTCACGCTTTTATTGTTCAAACAAGCTGCCCATTTTTACAACTTATTTCCCATCTCATGACCTCGTGTAAGCAAACATTAATGCACTAAAACCATAGTTTGCAAGCTGTTGCACAACGCATTTCGTAGAGAGCGTTACGTGACCTCATACCCTATTTGAACAGTTTGTGTTTTAATCAAACACGGCAGCATAGTTATGACGGCAGTCAAGATTTTGAATGGAAACAATAGATTTTGACATTCCAGCCAGGTGAAATTTAAGGTTATCCGCAAAAAGAAAACAAAAAAACAAAAATAGACTCAATTCGTGTCGTAGGCTGATTGCAGATCGCGTGAAATCACGAAGAGGTTTGATGTTTTCTCTTTATCTTATCTTTACAAGATATACACGTTTCGTTTGAAAATGATCCCTAAAGTACCAGCAAACAATTTAGACGGAACAACAAAAGAGACTAAGCGATTAAGGAATGATCATAGAGGAAAACGAGGGATTATAACAAAGTTATATTTTTACCTCTCAGATTCAGTGACTATACGGTCATATTAACAAAGAGAATCATTTTGTAATTTCTGCAGGCCAACTGACATGAAAATCATGCCTCAAACTCATGTGCAAGATGGAAAATGGTCGTGGATTGTTTGCATATCTGCGACACTCTCTTGGCTGGCTGCTATGGGATTTGTGTTCAGCTTTGGAATTTTCTTTCCTGTATTTATAGACTATTTCCAAGAGAGCAGAGAAAAGACGGGTAAGAAAATTAACTAATAAATTTAAATACTTTTTGTGCGTTACAGATTCAGGATGTCAAACCAATATAGTCGATCAATCAAGAAATGTTTTCCTCTTGCTCTCTAATATTTTTGCCTGCTTGCAGACGTTTCCGTGCAACAAAGGAAATAGGAGACACCTGCACGCAGACAATAATAGCGGGGCTCCCACGCGCGCCTCGCGCGCGTGGAGCAGAGCCCCATACCCATGGAACCTCTTTTCGTTTGGTTGTCATGTGATTGACCGAGCGTACGTACGTACGTGTACGTACGTGCCCTCTGTCATGTATGCTATCACGAAAGTACCATATGATCAAATTTGAAAATATGGCGTCCGCGCGGCAGACCCTCAAAATTTTCAGGTCGGATCATATCAAACTGTTTCCCCACTGCGATGGACATTTATTTTTGTCGGTTCCAGCCTGGCGCGGCCGCTAACCCAGATGCCCTCCTGAGCAAATTTTCAGAATGGCGGACAAGCCAAAGAGAGAGATAAGAGAACCAAAGCGATTCTGCAACGAATACTCAGCATACACCCCTGTTAAAAAGGTCATTTCACAGAGAAAAGATACAAAATTGTATGATATTGAAGTCACGGAGGTTGACAAACCCAACAAGAGACTGAAAATTCACTAGATTGGCTACAGTACACGCTTCGATGAGTGGAGACCCTTCGGGGTTCTGTCCTCGTGTACCGGTTCACCAGAGCCAATACAAAAGACCAAACAATACACAATAGCTAACCGATAACTCCTAAACAAAGAAAGAACAATGGTAATTCCCTTGTGAACCGGTACCCCAGGACAGAACCCCCTTCGGGGACGGTGAAGCATCTGAATATTTTCCTTCGAAATTGTATAGATTAGTAGGCTGCAACAAAAATTTATTGGACGACGTTAGGGTAAAAACAGCAAACTAACCTGAAAAAAATGTATTTACTCCGACTCTTTCGGAAAATAACTTTACAAATCTTACTTGTTTATCTCGTAAGTAAACGATGGTGAAGCGCTTTCCGAGCTACCCGATTCTTCTCCCACTGCTTTCACCTTTATAAAACAGGAAAGGAGCAAAAGGAGGAAGGTGTGGCTGTTTTGACTAGCCATTTGACGAGGTTCAGTCTGCTCCTTGTTCGACAATTTACATATCAAAACAAAGGAAATTTGTTCCTGTCTTTGATTTTGGCGGTACATTTTCAATTTGCGCTTGCGTAAGAGAGAAATCGCTCAAGACTCCTTGCTCGGTCTTGTTTTGACCACGAACGCCTTCTTAATTTTGACGGACCAGCTCGGGAAAAGGTGAAAATGACGAGGGAAAAACTTTACTTCGTAGTACGAAAATACACAAAATGGAAAGCCATGATATTATAGTTCAATATTTCGGTGGTACATTGTTAACTTTTTATACAGAGAGTCGGCAAGATGATATAACATCCAAAAATCGCACTCGATTTGAGTGGGCCGATGAAGTGGGCGTGGTCACGAAATTCAGTAAGAGACTATTTGTACCCCGTGAGTTTGATATGTTTCGTTCATTTGCGACCGAGTTAGACCTTGTGGAACTCAGAATGTAAAGTAGCAATGCTATAGAATACTCTGCTTGCAAAAGAATGGATATCAAGGTCTTAAAGGTGACAGAACAAATTCTCGAGTCAACGACACTACGATTCTAAAGGCGATGCGAATTATGGACGTAAAGTGAAAGCCGAATTTTCGGACTTCAAGCAGGGCCTAGCGACAATTTGACGATTCGATGGCCCGGTAAATATTATGTTCGAGAAACAATGTGTTCAAAAAGTATTGTTTAATAGAAGATTTTACGTCAAATCGAAGTTTTTTCAGAATTTTCAACATAGCGCTGCACAATTTCTGGCCTTGAAGGCAAGTAAACAACGATCTAAGAATGATGAATTTTACCGCTTGGGCTTTGTACACGTAAGAAATTCGTACGTTTTTCGCTTATAACAGCAAATCAAAAACTGTTTTGAATAAATCTGTCGTCCCGAAATATTTCTTTGCCATTTTAGTCTTGCTCCCTATTGATAGATTCCATGAAACTTGAGATCTCTTCGCTCACGGACAAATTCGCATATTCCATTTTGAAATATGATCCACATGCCATTTGCACACATGCGAAAATATTTAGCGATATTTATCTTTCATCTTGATTTTTGAGTTAAAAGGTAATATGCACCTATCGCTTTTTTCGTCGGAAATAAGTTCTTTAATTAGTCTTCTTTCATTGGAGCTTGTTTTTTGGAAAAGATGATTTTTTAAAATTTACTGCGGATTGTGTTTGCTTTCTTGGTTTCTCCAACATTTTGACTTTTCACAGGTACGTGTTACACGTAAGTGTCAATGGGTTTAATCTATACTGAATTAATTTTTGGCTAAAAATTTTAATATATGTAAATATAAAGAAATTTTATTGCAAAATTTCACTTATTGGGGGCTCCGCTTTTAGGCTTGGCTAAATCTATATATTATTCGTCTGAGACTTTCTCTTTACTACAATCTCTAATTGAGTGCAAAATTTTGTTTCGGAAAGATTTTCTCTTTGTATGGGAGGCCATATCAGTCAAAAGTGGTATGAGTTCACGACTGGTGATCAGGAAATCGATCGCTATAGTTGAGTTTATCGATTGGTGATTGAAAATGTCGATCGATTGGTATCGATTACTGATTGAGAATGATGGTTGCTATGGTCCAAAAAGCATTAAATACCAAGACTGACGATTATTGCTATGGTCGAAAATTTTGTGGAAATGACAGCAGGTCACCACTGGCATTATCCTGTATTGCGATTGCTATTGCGTTAACAATTTGGAAATGGTCCTATAGCCTACTCTCTAAGTAGACTGGAGGACCATTTTCTAATGGAATAGAAGTATTTTCGTCCCCGAGCGCCTGATCCACACACCACAATGCAGTGTTACCACAATGCAGTGTCACCACAATGCAGGGGTGACATGGCGGCCGGTCAAGCTCTCTGTGGCTGGACACTGTTCGTGTTTTGGTGTCTCTTCCTTGACACTACGTCTGATAATAAGCTTGGTAATGAAGTCAGGAACGATAAAGCAACTCCCAGAAATAGGATTTTATGGCAGAGCATAAGCTTTTCAGCAAATTTATCGACGTTTGGCACTTATCGGTATCGCAAGCAACGTGGACGCTTCTATTTACATACTAAAGTATCTTACGCTGTCAAGGGCTCTACCTCTTTTCAAGTCAGTCGTCTTCCACTTTGCGGCGATGTAGCTACTAACCCAGGGCCTTCTAAAACTGTTGGAATAAGGTCTCCTTGCAAAGACTCCGGTAGAACGGTGCGAAGAAACCAGGACGCCATCTTGTGTACTGAATGCAATTGCTGGTTTCGCGCTAAGTGTTTGCATCTATCGAAGGTTTATTTCCGCTACAATAGAGGTTTTGCACAGCAGCCATGTTTGATGGCAGCAACAATAGATTAATTTACCCATGGGAAAAAAAATTCTTTCTTGTGCAAAATATTTTCATTGTTCCTGCCTTCCAACATGGCTGCTGTGCAAAACCTCTATAGTAATTCGAAGCAGAACTGGGTGTGTGGACTGTGTTCGCTTCCGAAGATAACCGCCGAATGTTATCAGCAGAATTCTAATTCTTATGGGGATGCTGACGAGATTGTTTGACGAGAACATGTTGGCTGAAAACGAGATGTGGGCTGATTTCGATGAGATTGTTAAGAACTATGGTTCGAACTTCAAGATTTATTCATTTCATTCATTCATTTATTTGCCATTACCAGAAACAAATTAACCGAATAGAAAATTCGTGATACATCAAAGATAAAAAGAACTATTCTAACTAAATGAAATTCAAAATCAAAGGAACTGAAGAGGTAACAGCAAGGAAGCCTATTAGAAGCCGGGGGCTTATAAAGTATAGGCTTCCTTAAACTATAGGAAAAACCATACAAATCAAAGCTAGGTGCTGAATGAAAATTTAGATTAGG
This sequence comes from Stylophora pistillata, assembly GCF_964205215.1. Lineage (NCBI taxonomy): Eukaryota > Metazoa > Cnidaria > Anthozoa > Scleractinia > Pocilloporidae > Stylophora > Stylophora pistillata. Next base: position 12,641,335 of record NC_142526.1, read on the forward strand.
TTAAAAAAAAAAGAGAGAGAAAAAAAAAAAGAAAAGGTGTGTAACTTAACAAAGAATATATTCTTTTTAATATATTTGTTAACGATCTCTTTTATCATATAAAGAGAGCTAAGCTAAATGCGTATGCTTACGACCATCAAATTTATTACTCAGACAAAGATCCGATTGCACTTGAAGAATGTTTGTGTAACGAAGTTGAAAAAGCAAATCAATGGTACAATGACAAGGGTATGATTGTCAACGAAACTAAACATCAGGCCTTCAGATCCTTGGTGATACGGAGCATACATTCTCATTTCCAGTGAAAGAGTCGAGCGACATAATTGGTATGAACATTGACAACAAACTACAGTTTGATAAACACGTATCTTCGATATGCAAAGAGATCAATAATCAGTTAAATGTCATGATGATAAGATTTAGAAAATGGATCTCTAAAGCCACTTTGGTCAAATTGTGTAAGGCCTTCATCTTACCGCACTTTCAGTATTGTTCATCGGTGTGGCATTTCTATAGTGTATGAAACACCGAAAAACTAGATGCTCTTAATAAAAGAAGTCTTAGGTTCATTCTAAATGATGTTGAATCTACGTGTGATACTTTATTGGACAAAGTCAACTGTGCTTCTTTATATAACAGACGTATACACAATATGTTAATTTTACCGTTTACAAAAGTTTATTTCTAACTAAGTATCCTATCTACATGAGGAATATTTTTACTTCTCGTAATACTACTTATAATTTACGCGGTAACTTCATTCTGAAACTCCCTCTCGCTAAGACTACTTCTTATGGCCTTCGCTCTTTTTCTTATCGTGCCGTTAAACTATGGAATTCATTACCGGACAATGTTCGAACCTTGAACCTTAAGGACTTTAAAAAAGCATTAGCTAGCCTTAAATTATTGTAATTTTAGAACATATTGTAATTGAATTCATATTGTATTTTAAATATTCAGTAAATCTATTTACTTTATTTTAGCCGTTAATTATAAATATTGCATAGGATTGTATTTTATAATGTCATTGTATATTATGTCGATTTCTACTCTTAAATTCGAGAAAAAGTAAAGGTTATGTGTGTATGTATGTATGTAGGTAGGTAGGTGGGTAGGTATGTATGTAGGTAAGTAGGTAGGTAGGTAGGTAGGTATGTATGTATGTAGGTAGGTATGTATGTAGGTAGGTAGCTGGGTATGTAGGTAGGTATGTATGTAGGTAGGTAGGTATGTATGCAGGTAGGTAGGTAGGTAGGTAGGTATGTAGGTAGGTAGGTAGGTAGGTAGGTACGTAGGTAGGTAGGTAGGTAGGTATGTATGTAGGTAGGAAGGTAGGTAGGTAGGTATGTATGTAGGTAGGTAGGTAGGTAGGTATGTAGGTAGGTATGTAGGTAGGTATGTATGTAGGTAGGTAGGTTTGCTTAAATAGTGCTTTACTGCGAAGGATCGTGCGCATATACGTTTCATAACCGCAGTTCATATATATGTATTTCATATATATTTGTTGTTTGATTTATCATCTACGGGTTTATGTCGAATTAATTTGATGGCCTGCTCCCAGTTGGCTTGTTAGCTCAATTGGTAGAGCGCTGCACTAGTATCGCAGAGGTCAGTGGTTCGAATCCCGTACAGGCCTGAATTTTTTTTCAGGTCTGATTTTCACTATTGCTTAAATAGTGCTTTACTGCGAAGGATCGTGCACATATACGTTTCATAACCGCAGTTCATATATATGTATTTCATATATATTTGTTGTTTGATTTATCATCTATAGGTAGGTATGTATGTAGGTTGGTAGGTAGCTGGGTATGTAGGTAGGTATATATGTAGGTAGGTAGGTATGTATGCAGGTAGGTAGGTAGGTATGTATGCAGGTAGGTTTTTAGGTAGGTATGCAGGCAGGCAGGTAGGTAGGTATGCAGGTAGGTATGCAGGCAGGCAGGTAGGCAGGCAGGCGGGCAGGCGGGCAGGCGGGCAGGCGGGCAGGCGGGCAGGCACATCGTCAAAGAATTGTTTGAGGGAGTCAAGGAATTGGTCTCGGGATATCTCGACTACTCCGATCATCAGCTGCCATCATAGATCGCAAAATAAATTCTTGGGATTCTTGATCATGTAAAATACGTGAACTATCCCTCTCTTATTACCAGGCCTTTCTATTTCTCAGCTGCAAGTCGATTTCTTGATTATAGCGGCAGGTGTTCCGGATCGTTAATCTCTGAACGATCGCTTTCAGACGCCAATCTTTTTTTCGACCATAGCAATCGTCAGTCTTGGTATTCAATCGCTTTTTGGACCACATAGCGACTATTATTCTCAATCCGCAATCGATAATCTCAACCTTAGCGATCGACAATCTCAATCACTAATCGATAATCTCAATTACAGCGATCGACATTTTCAATCTCCAATCGATAAACTTAACCATAGCGATCGATTCCTTGATCATCAGTCGTGAACTCATACCATTTTTGACTGATATGGCCTCCCATATCTTTGCATTTTGTAGGCTTATACTATTTTGCCAAACGAAACGAAACCAGGCGAGATCTAACGAAACGCTTGAAGGGATAATGCCGACATATTTTTTAATAATGTCGAAACCAGTCGCTAGACATTTTAATTTACCTAATGATTCTAAGCAACATATGGCAATCTGCGGTCTTTCCTTGCACTTAGGTGGCACGGAAAGCCGTAAAAATCTTGAACAAAAGCTCATCTTTCAAACCGGCAGTCTAAATCCCACAGGGATCAATGAACGCTTTTCATTCCACTAATTTATTCATGTTTTTCTCGTTACCATGCACCCACCAATAACGTAGCTCCATTTTCTGCCTTTAAAAGCACACACAACCCACAATTCCTCTATGCGCTCCGACGAAGGGCTAGCGCTCGAAACGTCAGCTTTTGTAATCATTACGGTGGCCAATTTACCATTTCAACTTTGTTGATATATCCAAATTATTTCGTTACTCCCACCGACGCAGCCCCAAACAGTTTCTTTCGGAACTATCAGCCTTTATTTTTTAATAAGGTAAGCATAACTTTCACAATGATTTTGAAGTAATCGTTAATTAATAATAAGGATTTTAATTCATTTCTAGTTATTATTTTGCAAAATCGACTATTTTCAAAAATAGTATCTCATAAAATTGCTATTTTGATAAGGTTTAAGAAATAAGAGGAGGCCAAAATCCTTGGTGATATACTAATTTGTAATATTTAAATGTATTTTTTGTGACATGAAAGAGGTCACGTTTTCACTGCAGGGTGAAAATAGTCGATTTCGAGAAATAGTAACTCTTCTTGAATTACTACTTTGCGAAATGAATGAAAATCCTTATTAACGATTACTCCAAAATCCTTGTCAAAGTTATCTTTACCTTATTAGAAAATATATCGGCATCATCCTTTAGTTTCGTTAGATCTCGCCTCAATTCGTTTCGTTTCGTTTCGTTTCGTTTCGCAAAATAGTATAAGCCCATTTTGCAAGCTGATATTTGGAGGCAAAGCGCAACCAGAGAGCAACGTTGAAGTAATCTAAAAACCCAACTAAGTAAGTTATATGGGTATGTATACTGGGTAAACGATGTCAGTATTTTTGTCTGCGCATTTTTTTCTTCGATGAAAGACTACCGTAATGAAACAACTGCGGTTTAGACGCGTTCCGAACGTGATCGTAAACTGGGAAATCACGTAACTGTACAGGGTTTGCGTGAAAAAAAAAAAACAACTCTTATCAATAATAGAAACTAACATACCGTGGTGTGGAATGATTGGAAATAATTTGCTTTCTCTACTTTCACATGATGATAATTAACCATCCTTTCTTTTTCCTTTTTCTTTTTTTCCAGCTTGGGTAGGTTCTCTGGCCATTGCTCTCATCTTTTTCAGTGGGCATGCGTCCGGTGTTCTCGTGAGTCGATTCGGCTGCCGTTTCACTACCTTATTTGGAGGGTTCTTGTGCACACTTAGCCTGGGCCTCTCCTCCCTGGCAACAAACATTGACGTGCTCTTTCTCACCTATAGTGTGCTCTATGGCGTGGGCACAAGTTGCGTGTTCTCTGCAAGCCTCAACATCATCAGCAGGTACTTTAACAAGTGGCGGTCAATGGCCACTGGGATTGTAATGTGTGGTCAAGGAGGAGGGGTCCTTATTCTAGGTCCCCTTTTGCAGACCATGATAGACAGCTTTGGCTGGCAGAACACCTACAAAATAATGGCCGGCGTGGTTCCAGTATTGTGCCTGTCTGGTCTGACTTACAGCCCCAATGTGCAGATACCTGATATCGACAATAATGTGGTTGAGGAAGACGCTAAAATAACCAGTGAAGGGGAAAACCAAAACGAAGGACAAAACGGGGTGGAGTTAGAAGACACTCAGGACCAAAAGATGAAGTCGGGATGGCGTGTGTACATAGCAGTGTGGAAGGAACCGAAATTTGCGGTGACAGTGATATCAGCGTCGGTCATGATGTTTACTCATTATGTACCACAAATTCATTTGGTAATTTTCATTCAGATTAGCTAAAACATCCTAAACAAGTTAATGTCTCATTTATAAATGGTATTCGTTTCTATTTAATCTTCTCTGAATTTTTTATTGCGCTAATTGTTTTTAGGTGAAATATTGCGAGGAAATTGGAATAGAAGCTGGTGCAGCCTCCAGACTCTTTGTCTACTATGGAATCGCTTCATGCGTGGGGAGACTGGTGTCGGGTCGACTGTGTGACTTCGAAAAGGTAAACACATTCTATGTCTACCAGACGGCCGAGCTCGTCACCGGGGCATCAATTATAATCGTCACCATGGCAACATCTTATGGTCACGTGGTCGTGTTTATTGTGATATATGGATTCTGTGACGGGGCCTTTATTACAACACTCAACGTCCTTCTTCTGACGTGCGTGAGCCCACCAAAAATACCTGTTGCCATAAGCTGGGAGATGCAAATCAGCTCATTCTTCTTGGTCAGTGGACCGCCGATTGCAGGTATGTTGTCTCATATAGGTAAAGGGGGTGAGTTTCTAAAGAAAATGTGGTGCTGCGTCAGTGGGAGTAACAAGGCAGTTTGGGTTTTATCAACTGAGTTAATAACGCAGATTAGCCACCGTAAAGGGTTTCAAAGCCGACGTTTCGAGCGTTGACCCTTCGTCAGAGCGGCTGGTTTAGCTACCTTTCAGCTCTATGGCTATTCACAATGGCGGGCTTTTTACTTCAAATTTGGGAAGATGCCTATATTTCAAAGAATGTAATGAAGGGTAAAGTCTGTACCCGAGCCAAAGTGTCCCACCTAGCGGGAGCTTACTTCCGGTTTCCATGTAGCATGAAGCGACAAGAAGCATGACTACTCCCCCCTGGGTGAGATGCTAGTACACCGAAGGGTCACTCCCAAGATTTTACCCAAGAACACAACACACTGACTCGAGGCCGGACCACTCGACCCAGAGTCCAGCGCACTAACCATTAGGCTAACGCGTTTACCAAAGAATTAAATAGATGAGTAAAATAGTTAGGGGTAGTACCCGTCCCCATTAATGTTATTGCATTCAACAGTGTTATGAAATATGTAAGTTGCCCTCTCACCTGACTGCTTACCAAAATGCCTGATAGAATAGAGTAAAAAAAAAAAAAAACAGCAGAGAGATTTCATTCAGTTATTAAACAAACCTCATGCTCTAACCTCTTCCTTTCTTTCTCTCTTTCTTCATTTTGCAGGTCTTATGGCTGACTCCATGAATTCTTACACGCATGCCTTTTACATGTCTGGCGCTGTGGTAATCGCTGGCGCATGTATTCCTTTCCTGTTACTTTTTATCAAGAAGAAAGGTCCTGTAAAACATGAAACTGTTGAGCTTCTAGACACTCGAGCGGACACCGGTACCGAGCCTGCTTCCACAAATTCTGTTTAGATTACCTTTCCTACAGGTTTTCTAGTAGCCTGCGAACAGGCTTCTAGAGCATTTCTTTGCCCGCGGAAAAGTATGATGCCTCGAGCAACGTTAGACAGGATGCTACAAGATAGTCTTTGGAATAAATAGACTCTCATTTTCAAATTTTTGCTGAGTTTACAAAGAACTCTGGGACTAGAGCCGACCACAACTATTGTTGGGAATATTAGTTACGAGTTGAGTCATGAATTAAATTTCCTAGCAAATTAGTTATGTCACCAAATTGTAAATGATTGCATTAGAGAGTGGCATATATCATCATAAATTGTAAACACCTCCGTAGTTGATTTACTGTAGAAGGGATGTTGTGATTGCACGCCTTTATTCCGCCTAATAAGGAAGGGGAAACGTCCTGATTGGTAATAAGAATTAAATATAGACATATCACAATAGTTTGGCTTGGGATTTTATTATACTCGTGACTGAAGGAAAAATTCCAACCCTGGGATTTTACTGTACTCGTGATTGTAGGAAAAATACTAACTAGTAGTTACTTAAGGCGAACTATGAATACCGTAGTAGATCGGTAATCCTAGCGCCTCATTGCGCATGTGTCGATTAAAACCGGAATTCTTAATGAATTACACACTTTGTCCGTGTTGAAGTCGTAATGAATCATTGTTAAACAAATTTTTCTGTAGCACCATGTACGACGAAAATTAAGACAACTTCTTCTTCTTTCTTACTTGCACAGAAAAAAAAAACAATGCAAAAAAAGTCAAAAGTTTTTCCATCACGACAAGAGAGGTTGTTTCTTGAGGTGGTTTGGGAAGAAAGATTAAGGGGAAAGTTAGCTTGTTCTGCAGAAGAAAAGGAATCGAATTACATGTGACTTTAGGAGCCTTGACGTTCATCATGTTCAGTGGCACAATTAATTCTTTCCCAGTCGAACACTGTAATTTTCGCTCTCTAGTATTGTCGTATTGCGCCGTTTGAATTAAACAAAATCTCTTCAACACAACATTCATCAGTCCTCGAAAAACCACGCGGGAAACTCCTCTTTTCATATCTAAAAGTGGATAAAAAGGAGGAAACTGGTCCTCAGAACTTATCTATGCTCTTAGTTCTTTTGCATTGAAGAGAGAAACAGTCTCGTATGTTAACTAACAAATCAGGTGGATTGTTAAAGAAAATCCTCTCGACAAAATTAACTGAAATTACGACTTATGGAAATGTCTGCCTTTCTGTGGTAGACATGCACTGAAGAGTTTTTTTTTTCTAAAAATTAAAAAGGAGTTGAGTTACCTGACTTTGGCGTTCATCGTGTTCTTCAGGGTATCTTCTATTAGTGATGACCTAAATATTTTGATGTTCTTCATTTCTTATCGTATTCTGCCTCGTCGCTGATGTTGTCTGTTGTTGATTGTTCCCTTGCAGCTCTCGAACTTGAACAGCTCTGCCTAACAGTCTCATGTAATATAGGATCCAAAGTAGAAACATCAAATATACTGCGCTGAACCACTCTTGAGAGAAAGGCATAGTGTATCTGTAAGAATTCAAGGAACTTAATCGAAATTGTCTAAACGGACAATGTCAAGCCTTCTCTTCAAGAGCGCTGATCAACAAAAACGTCGATGCAACGAAGCCGGCGAACATTATATTAGACATTCGATGAATCGTGTTTTCGGTTTTTTAAAAAGCGTAAAATGGTTTGGTAAAACGAAAGTTTAAGAGAAGATGTCACTTGTAATGATCACTCGAATTTTGCCTTTTGAATATCAACTTTAATCGTGAAACGCAACTCCTACTTTTACTCGAAACTTCGTGTTGCATTCCTGTTTTTGAACTAATGTTGCGCATGATCGAGCTCGTGTTACACGTAGGAGTAAGGCAGTTTCAACACACTAAAAATGGCAAAGTCATAAATCACCGGTAACAGTCAAAAAATCAAATTGCCTCATATTCTAGTATTTGGCAAGTCTATAGGTTTGAAAAAACAAACCAAGACATATGTAGTTTGTTGAAAAATTCTTTTGTTTTCGAGAAAACTAATAAAACTCAATTCACGCATAATCAGTGTCTTCAAAGGTCGAATTCAGCCCATTTTTGGAGGCCTTGTTTGTACTTGTACTTGCTGATTGCAGATCGCGTGTAATCATGAGGAGGTTTGATGCTTTCTCTTTATCTTATCTTTACAAGATATACACGAACATTTTTCGTTTGAAAATTTTCCCTCAAATACCAGCAAAAAATTTAGACGTACCAACAAATAGGACTAAGCGATTAAGGAATGATCATAGAGGAAAACGAGGGATTATAACATATTTTTACCTCTCAGATTCAGTGACTATACGGTCATATAAACAAAAAGAATCATTCTGTAACTACTGTGGGCCAACTGACATGAAAATCATGCCTCAAACTCATGTGCAAGATGGAAAATGGTCGTGGATTGTTTGCTATCTGCGACACTCTTTTGGCTGGCTGCTATGGGATTTGTGTTCAGCTTTGGAATTTTCTTTCCTGTATTCATAGATTATTTCCAAGAGAACAGAGAAAAGACAGGTGAGAAAATTCACTAATAAATTCAAATACTTTTTGTGCGTTACAGATTCAGGGCAGATATCAAATCAGTGTGGTCGATCGATCTAGAAATATTTTTCTCTTTCTCTCTAATATTTTTGCCTACTTGCAGACGTTTCCTGTTTCCTTTGTTCCTTCACCGCGAGCAACAAAGGAAATATAACTTTTAGACGAATTTTGAAACGATTCGAAACAGTGTTTGAAAGAATAGTCTGGTTTTAATTTCCTGGGTCATTCGTCATTCCACTTTCAGTTTTTACCTTCAACTTCTCCTTAACGCGGTTGCTTGAGTTAGGGACTGTTTGGTAAGTGCTAAATGGTATTACTGTAACTGAAGTTGAAATATATTTATTAATGCATATAATAGAGACGAGCTTTAAACGATATGCCGCTCAACCAATACTTCGGGGGAGCGAGATACTTGTAGATGAAATTAATGTCGTAGTAGGATTGGGTCCGCTATATAAATGTTTCAACAGAACAGTATTTTCAGGCAGATTTGCCAAAAGGAGATCGAATCATAATTATATATAATTGTCTTGGTGCATTTAGGTTTTTAAGGCTTTTTGCTGCTAGCCCACATTATAGCAATGAATTTAATCGCGAAGTGAGAAGATGAGAATTAGTTTTACGGTTGGTTTCTCAAAACTCAAAAGTGCTGACGTTGAGCTTATGATTTGTCACGCGTTGCGTTAACCGTGCTAATCGGGCATGCCGGGAATTCTTTCAGTTGTGTGGTGTCTTTTGCCAGCGGTGTATACACGTTATCGTTCAAACAAGCTGTCTATTTTTACGACTTATTTCCCATCTCATGTCCTTGCGTAAGCACTTTTATTTGAGCAAAGAATTTCCTTTTGTTATAGAAATATTAATGCACTAAGTTTGCAAGCTGTCACACAACGCATTTCGAAGGGACCGTTGTGTAACCCCATACCATCCTTTGTACATATTTGAACAACTTGTGTTTTGAAATCATGCGCAGCAGTCAAGATTTTGAAAGGAAACAATAGATTTTGACATTCCAGCCAGGTAAAATTTAAGGTTATTCGCAAAAAAAACAAAAAAACAAAAATAGACTTAATGCGTACCATAGGTGGATTGCTGATTGTCGATCGCGTGATATCATGAGGAGGTTTGATGCTTTCTCTTTATCTTATCTTTACAAGATATACACGAACACATTTCGTTTGAAAATGATCCCTCATGCTCAAGTACCAGCAAAAAATTTAGACGGAACAACAAAAGGGACAAAGCGATTAAGGAATATCATAGAGGAAAACGAGGGGTTATAACATATTTTTATATTTTTACCTCTCAGATTTAGTGACCGATTGAGTCAGTTTGCTAGACATAACGTCTCGTAGTCACGTTCGACGCACTAAAAACTACTATAAAACGAATACAAGAATTGTAAAAACGTGTAAAATGGTATATAAAAGTCACTTGTAAAAATGTAGCGGAATTCCAAATCGATTTCGATCAATTACGATCCTCATCAGTAGTACTCCGCCATGTTTAAAATACTCATAAATAATTGTTCATATAAGTGACTCTGAAATGTCCACACTTCTTCCAGGCTTCATGCAAGCGGTCATGATGTATCAATCACAGCTCGTGGGATTTGAAAAAAGTTCCATTCGTTCTTGGAGTTCATAAGCGAGTCTTCGTTCACATTATTTATCCTCACTCCTTCAGTTATTTGTCTCAGCATCGCGTCATTGTGATAAACCCCCGTCACATCCATTCGGAACTGCTTTACCTCTCTATTGTGTTTCTCTTTACAGTGTTTCCACAATGCAGATCGTTCTTCCTTATTGTTAAGTGATTTCGTATGCTCTTTCCCTCTGGTATACGCGCTCCTGGCTGTTTCCCCTACGTATACGCTGTTACACTGGATACACTTAATCTCATACGTCACACTTTCTCTATCACACGGTCCTTTTCCACCTGTGCTACACACTGGGCAGTCTTCTCGTCCACACTGTCGCGGTTTAAATGGGTCGGACTTTTGGAGTAGTCGTTTAATGGCGATTCCGGCTTTCTCCACCACTTTAATATTGAAACCTTGCTGCTTTATTTCTGTCTGGTATTCCTTCCGTAACCGTGAGTTGGGCGTAGCTGGTACAAAAATTACTGATTCATTCCCGCCGCGTTTGTACCAGTTGGATTTCCTTTCGCTCTTTTCCTTTTCTCGTTCCACCTTTCTCCACTCCTTGGGTCGATGTAACGGTCTTTCTCCTTTTCGCTCAGCTCTTTTTCTCTTCTTCGATGCATTCGAGAAAGGAAAAGAGCGAAAGGAAATCCAACTGGTACAAACGCGGCGGGAATGAATCAGTAATTTTTGTACCAGCTACGCCCAACTCACGGTTACGGAAGGAATACCAGACAGAAATAAAGCAGCAAGGTTTCAATATTAAAGTGGTGGAGAAAGCCGGAATCGCCATTAAACGACTACTCCAAAAGTCCGACCCATTTAAACCGCGACAGTGTGGACGAGAAGACTGCCCAGTGTGTAGCACAGGTGGAAAAGGACCGTGTGATAGAGAAAGTGTGACGTATGAGATTAAGTGTATCCAGTGTAACAGCGTATACGTAGGGGAAACAGCCAGGAGCGCGTATACCAGAGGGAAAGAGCATACGAAATCACTTAACAATAAGGAAGAACGATCTGCATTGTGGAAACACTGTAAAGAGAAACACAATAGAGAGGTAAAGCAGTTCCGAATGGATGTGACGGGGGTTTATCACAATGACGCGATGCTGAGACAAATAACTGAAGGAGTGAGGATAAATAATGTGAACGAAGACTCGCTTATGAACTCCAAGAACGAATGGAACTTTTTTCAAATCCCACGAGCTGTGATTGATACATCATGACCGCTTGCATGAAGCCTGGAAGAAGTGTGGACATTTCAGAGTCACTTATATGAACAATTATTTATGAGTATTTTAAACATGGCGGAGTACTACTGATGAGGATCGTAATTGATCGAAATCGATTTGGAATTCCGCTACATTTTTACAAGTGACTTTTATATACCATTTTACACGTTTTTACAATTCTTGTATTCGTTTTATAGTAGTTTTTAGTGCGTCGAACGTGACTACGAGACGTTATGTCTAGCAAACTGACTCAATTATCGAACACGTTCCTGGCCTCGGCCCACAAAATTTCATCACAAAGATTTAGTGACCATACGCTCATATAAACAAAAAGAATCATTCTGTAACTACTGTGGGCCAACTGAAATGAAAACCATCCCTCAAACTCATGTAAAAGGTAAGGTAAAGTCTGTTTACGAACCAGTTGCCCATCAGGCTGGTGCTTAACTCCGGTTTCTGTAGCATGAAGCGACTAGGAGTATTTCTTCTCCCCCCTGGATGGGATGCTAGTCCATCGCAGGGTTACCCCCAGCATTAAATTGCCGGTACCCATTTAAATACCTGGGTGAAGAGAGGCACTGTGAGAGTAAAGTGTTTTGTTTAAGAACACAACACAATGTCCCCGGCCGGAATCGAGCGCACCAACCATGAGGCCACGACGCCTCCACACCTCAAACTCATGTCCAAGATGGAAAATGGTCGTGGATTGTTTGCATATCTGCGACACTCTCTTGGCTGGCTGCTATGGGATTTGTGTTCAGCTTTGGATGCGTTGCGTGCAGGTGGTTAAGATAACTAAATACAAAATAACAGACTACAAAATTACGAGAACTGAAAAAGTCGTGTTCTTTTATTATTATTGTGGCCTTAGTGTCTGAAAGTATAACAATTTTGAGTTTTGAGTTTACGCACACAATGCATCGAAATAAATTACACACGTCCTTGTGGTTTCCGTTTTCTGTGAATGATTGTCGTAGTGGGTCTTCGTTTTCGTAATGAGTCTTTGTTTTCGTAGGGGGGTCTTCGTTTTCGTTATGGGTCTTCGTTTTCGTAGGGGTCTTAAGTCTTCGTTTTCGGAGTCTTCGTTTTCGAAACTATCTTTTGTAACTAGTGTAAGCCAACTGACATGAAAATCATGCCTCAAATTCATGTGCAAGATGGAAAATGGTCATGGATTGTTTGCATATCTGCTACACTGTCTTGGCTAGCTGCCATGGGATTTGTGTTCAGTTTTGGAATTTTCTTTCCTGTATTCATAGATTATTTCCAAGAGAGCAGGGAGAAGACGGGTAAGAGAACTAACTTATGAATGTAAATACTTTTAAGACTTACAGATTCAGGCTATTAAATCAGTATGGTCGATCGATCAAGAAATGTTTTTCTCTTCGGCTCCCTAATATTTTTGCCTGCTTCTAGACGTTTCCTACCTTCTTTGTTCCTTTACCGCGTGTAACAGTGCAATAAAGGAAATAGGAGACGTCTGCACGTAGACAATAATATTAATATGAGACTTTCTCTTTAGAATCTATAATCTCCAATTGAGAGCAAAATTTTGTTTCGGGAAGATTTTCTCTTTGCATTTTGCAAGCTCATATTTGTAACCAGAGCGTAACCAGAGAGCAATATTGAGGGAATCTAAAACCCCCAACTAAGTAAGTTATATGGGGTTATTACTGGGTAAACGATGTTAGTATTTTTGTCTGCACATTTCTTTTCGGCGAAAGACTACCGTAGTGAAACTGCGGTTTAAACGCGATCCGAACGCGATTATTAACTGCGAAATCATGTTACTGTACAGAATTTGCATGAAAAAAATTCTCCTATTGATAATAGAAGCTGATATACCGTAGGGTGGAATAAATGGAAATAATTCGCTTTCTCTACTTATAACTGCCGCGGGTGACTAATTCTTTTATTGATACGGAGAAACAATTCTAGCACAATTTTCAACACGGGTTTCGGCGAGACAAACAACAAGGCGAAACGACACGGTCAAAAATGTAAATAAAACGGCCAACGAAAACCTATTACAATAGAAACAAAGCTAAGTACACTAGGAAAGCTACAACGAAAACCACGATGAAAACTACAAAATACAAAATTTACATTTGTTGCGATATTGTTGAATCCCTGCCTAGCGGCGAAATAGCTGCATGAAGCGAATGACAAAATAGTCGTAGTAACTGAACAACGCGCGAACAAATACTGGACAAATACTGGACAAATACAGGACAAATACTGGAAAAAAACTGCACAAACTACGATGGACAATACGGTTTAAAAACATGCTACGTTACGTAACGTTACGAAATGACACAAAGAAAGCGCACAAAAAATTAATTTTACTACAATTAGCTCTATTTGAACAAGAACAATAAACAAAAAACAAGGCGTTAGCGATCTACAATACCTTCACGTGTTAATAATTAACCGTGCTTTCTTTTTCTTTTTTTCTTTTTATTTCCAGCTTGGGTAGGTTCTCTGGCCATTGCTCTCATCTTTTTCTGTGGGCATGCGTCCGGTGTTCTAGTGGGGCGATTCGGCTGTCGTTTCACTACCTTATTTGGAGGGTTCTTGTGCACACTTAGCCTGGGCCTCTCCTCCCTGGCAACAAACATTGACGTGCTCTTTCTCACCTATAGTGTGCTCTATGGCGTGGGCACAAGTTGCGTGTTCTCTGCAAGCCTTAACATCATCAGCAGGTACTTCAACAAGTGGCGGTCAATGGCCACTGGGATTGTAATGTGTGGTCAAGGAGGAGGGGTCCTTATTCTAGGTCCCCTTTTGCAGACCATGATAGACACCTTTGGCTGGCAGAACACCTACAAAATAATGGCCGGCGTGGTTCCAGTATTGTGCCTGTCTGGTCTGACATACAGCCCCAATGTGCAGATACCTGGTATTGACAATGATGTGGTTGAAGAAGACGCTAAAATAACCAGTGAAGGGGAAAACCCAAACGAAGAACAAAACGGGGTGGAGTTAGAAGACGCTCGGGACCAAAAGAACAAGTCAGGATGGCGTGTGTACATAGCAGTGTGGAAGGAACCGAAATTTGTGGCGACAGTGATATCAGCGTCGGTCATGATGTTTACTCATTATGTACCACAGATTCATTTGGTAATTTTCATTCAGATTAGCTTAAACATCCTAAACAAGTTCATGTCTCATGTCTAAACAGCAGTCGTTTCTATTTAATCTTCTCTGAATTTTTTAATTGCGCTAATTGTTTTTAGGTTAAATATTGCGAGGAAATTGGAATAGAAGCTGGTGCAGCCTCCAGACTCTTCGTCTACTATGGAATTGCTTCATGCGTGGGGAGACTGGTATCGGGTCGACTGTGTGACTTCGAAAAGGTAAACACATTCTATGTCTACCAGACAACCGAGCTCGTCGCCGGGACATCAATTATAATCGTCACTATGGCAACATCTTATGCTCACGTGGTCGTGTTTATTGTGACATATGGTTTCTGTGACGGAGCTTTTATTACAACACTCAACGTCCTTCTTCTGACGTGCGTGAGCCCACCAAAAATACCAGTTGCCATAAGCTGGGAGATGCAAATCAGCTCATTCTTCTTGGTCAGTGGACCGCCGATTGCAGGTATGTTGTCTCATATAGATAAAGGGGGTAGGTTTCTAAAGAAAATGTGGTGCTGCGTCGGTGAGAGTAACAAGGCAGTTTGGGTTTTATCAACTGAATAAATAATGTAGATTAGCCACCGTAAAGGGTTTCAAAGCTGACGTTTCGAGCGTTAGTTCTTCGTCACAGCAGCTGGTTTAGCTACCTTACAGCTTTATGGCTATTCACAATGGCGGTTTTTTTTACTTCAAATTTGGGAAGATGTTTATATTTCCAAAAATGTAATGAAGGGCAAAGTCTGTACCCGAGCTAAGTGTCCCATCCAGCGGGAGCTTACTTCCGGTTTCCATGTAGCATGAAGCGACAAGAAGTGTGACTACTCCCCCCCCGCCTGGGTGAGATGCTAGTACACCGAAGGATCACTCCCAAGGTTTTTCCCAAGAACACAACACAAGGACTCAGCTTATTATCGAGGCCAGACCACTCGACCCAGAGTTCAGCGCACTAATCATTAGCCTAACGCGTTTACCAAAGAATTAAATAGATGAGTTAAAAAGTTAGTGGTAGTACCGTTCCTATTAATGTTATTTTATTCAACAGTTTTTTGAAATATTTAAGTTGCCCTCTCAACTCACTACTATACCAACATGCCCAATAAAAGAAAATTACGATAAAAAATCAATAAAGAGATTTCACCCAGTTCTTAAAGAAACTTCATGCCCTAACCTCTTTCTTTCTTTCTCTCTTTCTTCGTTTTGCAGGTCTTATGGTTGACTCCTTGAATTCTTACACGCATGCTTTTTACATGTCTGGCGCTGTGGTAATCGTTGGCGCATGTATTCCTTTCCTGTTACTTTTTACTAAGAAGAGGGTTTCTAAAAGACACGACATTATTGAGCTTATAGACACTCGAGCGGACACTGACACCGAGCCTTAGTTCAAATGGACCGAACGTTATTGCCACTTATCATATAAGGGGCAAAATTACTGAATTGCGATTGGTCAAGAGAGAGGGCATTTTTTCTTAATTTTTGTAATTGCCCCGGGCAAAATTAATTGAAAATGATTGGCTGAAAATCGCTTAACAACGGCTGCCAAGGTAAAGAAATTTCTGTTTGTTTTGTAACAATGGCGTCCCGTTTTTCGTGAGATCAGTAAGAAAACATTTTGCCCCTTATATTATAAACAAGTAATCACATGGTTCCTCGTAAAATTAAGAAAGCGGCCCTCGTCGCTGCGCGACTCGGGCAATTTCAGCAACTTCCGAAAACACGCGTGATATTAATCCTTAATTTTACTCGGCCCTATGCGATTACCTATACAAATTTCGTTTAGATTAGCCTTACAAGTTTTTTTAACAAATGGTAAACACCACAGCGTACACTATTGAGTTATGGATGCACGCGGGAGGTTGCTAAGCACGAAAGAAGCGTAAGAGTCGCTCGAGGCGATAGCCGAGAGCGACTCTAGCTTCTTGAGTGCTTAGCAAACCTCCCAAGTGCATCCATAACTCAATAGTGTACGCTGTGGTGTTTACCATTTGTTTTATAACATAACATTGATACATTGTAGCTAAAGATTTCCCTTTTATTTAACAAATCTTACGCGACCAGAAAAAACAAGAGCGCGCGGAAAAATAGTCTTTGCATTTCCTCACGTCAGCAGCGTACACCCATGGGCAAATGGGGGACGCTAAATTGACCAATCAGAGCGCGCGCTTTACTTTGGTTATGTTGTAATACTCAACAAGGAACAGTAATTAATGGATAATTATTGCATGGAATAGTCTGCTCAGTTAAGCTGTACACGCTGGGTCACTGACTCTATTTAGAACAAAACTAAAGATTTTTAGGGACTTGATCGGTGCATCATGTAAATTTATTTCCAGTTTTTTTCTTCCTTTGTTGCGTTACCGAAATCGCAACGGACTGGACGTTGATTTACACCCATTGAGCTCGCATGATTTACTTGTAACACATTTTTCTTTTCGACTTGACATTTCGCAATACATTGCCGACTTTCATATCGTGACAGACTGGGGCGAATGTTGCCAACGCCGGACAAAAATATTGCCTGGAAAGTTAAAAGTTATTCTGTGCGGCAAGTTTCGTATCCGAACAAAACCTATGTTTGCAGACATGAATACCTCCAAGAAAGTAGACTCAAAGGGGCCAAATAGTTTAGCAGTAAAATTGAAGGACGCTAATTTAGCTGAATGGAGCGTAGGAGATTTAAAATCTGTGTTGACAGAGATGAAACTGAAGGTTGCCGGAACGAAGAAGGAGCTTCTCGATCGGCTGCTTCCGTTTGCCAGTGACAACAATCTGTTAGAAAAGAGACTTAAAGAGGTAAAAAAGATTTATGTTTTTCAAACAAGTATGGATCCAACTGAAATACCTCCACCATCGTCTGGATTACAGACCAATCGCTTTTTCCCCTAGTAGAAGCGACAACCATAAGTCAATACACTGCATTCAAGAGACAAGGTCGCAAAGGACAATATCGCAAAGCCCAGAGAATCTTTAACTCGAGGAAGATAAAAACAGTTAAAGTTCACAAGAATGGAGAAGTTACTTTTGTAAAGGCCATGATCATCAAAAGTTTTGGGTAAGAGATCACTCGTCCGGCTGTACTGGTATTCAAAGATAATTATCTTGTGAAAGGATACTGCGAGTGTCCAATCGGTTACCCTGGCTCCAGAGGTTTCTCTTTTTTCTCTCCTTTTTCTCCCTGTTTACAATCCTTTCAGGCTGCGAAGCAGCGAGATTCGCCGAGCTGCGTAGAAGCGTCTCTTTACACTTGCCAGAAATTCTAAGGTGGTGGCACAGAAGTATTTAAAAACATTCAAAATGGTTTGAGTAAAATGCTCTATAATAAAATTAATATATATGAAAATTTTTCGAATCTCACCTCCGTTTGCGATCTTGGTTTCGGATCTTTTGCGTCAAATATATTTGGTTCCAATCGAAGAAGTGGATTATTGTCATTTTCTTGTGAATCAGCTATATTATGGTCTTGAGAAATAAGTTTTCGTTTAGTGGTATTTTCTTTGTTGCTATCACGAAACGGCGCGCAGTTCTTCTTTCTTGTTCGGAAGAGGCTAGCTGTTGACGGGGAATCCTTCGCGCATCTCTTCTCTCGAATAGACCTTTCGACGTTCACAGCTGTGCTAAATTGTATGCTACATTCTTTACGAAACTGGATGATCTCTTTGTGCTGTTCTAAAACTTTTTCGTATTTTAGAACGGTTCTGTAACACTTCTGGCACAAAACTTGTGAAACTCCAACTATGTCTCGCACTTTATCATCGAGCACAACTTCAAATCGCTTGAGAAAATCACTGTGATTTGGCTGGAAAATATTACATGAGAAGCGACCACTTATTTTGATATTCACATCGCATATCCTGCCTGAGACTACCCTGGTCCCAGAGGTTCTCTTCTCTCTACCGGAGTACGAGAATTCGGCGCAAAGCGCCGACCAACGAGCTGTAAAGCAGCGAGCGGAGAGAACCTCTGGTCAGGACCGTTGAGAATCTCACTTTCATGCCACCAAGCTTCGGGTGACAGCCATCAATCACGCCCCTTTCCGATAACCAATCAGAGTAAAGTATTAAAATACCTCTGGGGGTAGGTGTAGTGTTTTTACTTGTATCTGGAGTGGGCGTGGGGAATATATTTTGTTTCGTGGCCGTATTTACAATATCTGTCAAAATATTTGCTACACGTGCCAAATGACAAGCTCGCATGTAGTACGAACTCCAACAAAAACCCCGATTAAAATCTACTTCCCTCGGGCAAACGATTATTGCCGATTTTGCAACGAAAACGTCAAGATAAATGGCTATTCTCAATTGAATATTTTCACCGAGAAGAATCGAGATTTTCTGCGCCGCTTTAGGCTTGTTGTGAACGCCAAAGTTGAAATCAATTCCAAGGTCTCACAAGTGCTCTGTAACAAGTGCTACAGGCCTGTCCTAAAGCATGAAAAGGCAGTTAGTCAATCCGAAGAATTACAAGAGTTCAGGAACAAATACAAAGTAGTAAACATAGATGTCGGAGAATTGACGCGACGCAAGAGATGTGCGAAAGATTCTCCTTGTAAATCACCGAGAACCGCAAGAACACCGAGTTCACCAGCGACGAAAACATTTGAACGAGTTCGCAACCCCAAAAGTAAAAGAAAGATTATTTCCATGGCTAATGATAGTGCTGAAAGGGACGAAGAAGCTGTATTCGTAGGGCAACCTCGGAATGCATCACCTACGGAGGTGAGAAGTTTGCAATTATTGTATGTTGCTAGAAGGAATGTATGTTGTCCTCGGAATGCAATAATTAGCGCAGAAATTGAAAATTCGATCGAATCGCTTGCTTTCGTTTTTCTCAGTATCGATGGATCTTTGGTGCTGCACAGTGCACTTGATTCTTTGTTGAACTCCACATAGATCTTGTCGATTATCTAAGTCTTGAGTTCGGGATGCTTCCAGACAGAATTTATCACTCCATTGTATTCTTGTAAACAAATTTGTCTTACAATGCTGGAACCATTTTTTGCGCTAACTATTTTCTTAACTAGACCAGACGGATAGTAAATGCGTACCTAAGAAGAGAAGCAAATAAAATCAATAATATTCTCACATACTTCTAGCAACATACAATAATTGCAAACTTCTCACCTCCGTAGGTGATGCATTCCGAGGTTGCCCTACGAATACAGCTTCTTCGTCCCTTTCAGCACTATCATTAGCCATGGAAATAATCTTTCTTTTACTTTTGGGGTTGCGAACTCGTTCAAATGTTTTCGTCGCTGGTGAACTCGGTGTTCTTGCGGTTCTCGGTGATTTACAAGGAGAATCTTTCGCACATCTCTTGCGTCGCGTCAATTCTCCGACATCTATGTTTACTACTTTGTATTTGTTCCTGAACTCTTGTAATTCTTCGGATTGACTAACTGCCTTTTCATGCTTTAGGACAGGCCTGTAGCACTTGTTACAGAGCACTTGTGAGACCTTGGAATTGATTTCAACTTTGGCGTTCACAACAAGCCTAAAGCGGCGCAGAAAATCTCGATTCTTCTCGGTGAAAATATTCAATTGAGAATAGCCATTTATCTTGACGTTTTCGTTGCAAAATCGGCAATAATCGTTTGCCCGAGGGAAGTAGATTTTAATCGGGGTTTTTGTTGGAGTTCGTACTACATGCGAGCTTGTCATTTGGCACGTGTAGCAAATATTTTGACAGATATTGTAAATACGGCCACGAAACAAAATATATTCCCCACGCCCACTCCAGATACAAGTAAAAACACTACACCTACCCCCAGAGGTATTTTAATACTTTACTCTGATTGGTTATCGGAAAGGGGCGTGATTGATGGCTGTCACCCGAAGCTTGGTGGCATGAAAGTGAGATTCTCAACGGTCCTGACCAGAGGTTCTCTCCGCTCGCTGCTTTACAGCTCGTTGGTCGGCGCTTTGCGCCGAATTCTCGTACTCCGGTAGAGAGAAGAGAACCTCTGGGACCAGGGTAGCCTGAGACGTTAGGAGTATTGAAAACCTTTTTGATCGGAGTTCTGCTAACTGTTTGCATTTCAACATTTCGAGACACGTGAAACTTTGACAAGTTATAAACACCAAAAACTTGACTTTACCACCCCTCCCACTGTATATTTTTTTGTTTCCAAATAGAAAATGTACCTCCTCTCCCTCTTACTAATCTGTTATATGATCGCCCTCTCCTGATTGGTCGACTCAAAAGTGGTATTATTTACAGATGTCACTCATTTGAATACATGAAAGTGAAGTTCTAAACGCTTTCCACCAGAGGTTTCTCGCTGCTACGCAGCTCGGCGAATCTCGCTGCTTCGCAGCTCGAAAGGATTGTAAACAGGGAGAAAAAGGAGAGAAAAAAGAGAAACCTCTGGAGCCAGGGTACCAATCGGTAAGTGTGGAATATGCTGTCACATTGTTGCCCTCTTATTGTTTTTAAAGCATTACTCCAAGCACAAAGTTTTGTTTTCCCTAACTTGCACCCAGAATATGCAAAAGTGGCATAAAAAAGGTAGAAAGTCAAATATGGCAACAAGCACTTCCCACATACCTCTCAAGGCATATAGAAATGCTTCTTCTTCTAGGAAACCTTTGAAAATCAAGACAGGACAGGAAAACAACGGGGAAAAATTGACTGCAGCAGTTAACGGTTGAAAAAGGATGTAGAAGATATCTCAGGTCTGATAATGAAGGATCTTAATAGCCATAGACTGCAGCAGCATTTCTATAAAACTTTAAGAAAGTATGGAATCAACTCTGGACTTGCATTGCAACTTCATTGTAACAATTCTTATTATGCGAGAACTGTGTTCAGTGACCATGATTATTGTAAAGATGTTGAAGAACTTTATGACAAAAAATTTTTAAGAACAAGGTTTCAAAATTTGGAAAGCCATGCATGATGTATGGCACTCAAACCTGAATTATGTGAGCAGTTCTGAGGTCACAGATCTAGGTGATGTCAGACTTGTAAAGGAAACAGTTGACCAAAAAGATCAGACTCAAATATTAATGCATGAACACCAACATGGATTAATGCAATGCCAAAAACTGTCAAACAAGTTATTTTTCACAGAGAGTAACACATAACAATGCCAGGGATTGAATTGATCATTTAAACATCTAGACTGCATTTTACAAAAGCATGGCCATGTTTAGAATCAAATTGTCAACCAGAACAGTAGCAATATCAATATTGCCAGTGTTGTAAACAAAAGCCATGCTTAATGGACTTAAAAATGATACACTACTTTACATTTAGCTGCTAAATACATGTATGATTCATTCAAATCAGATCATCCCAGTTCTTTGTATTAATTACATACAGATTTCTGAACAATCCCTTTTGGGCCAACAGAACTTTTCAAGGTGTTTACAACATGCGCAAAGATTTGAAAGCAGTAACCTAGTATATCAATTCAATTCATGTGCCAACAGGTATTCAAGATGGTCCAGTCTCTCATTCATCCAATGAAATGTTCGTTGTATATCCTCAGTGTTGCAATGTCAAAGTTTTTCCTGATGTCAGTTTGTTCATATTGGGAATCAAACTTTAATGGAGGGCGATTATGTAGTAGTCCCTTATGGTGGCACAGGTCTGCAATGTCAAATCCTTTGTCAGTTAGAATGATTTTTCTCTTGTTCACTTTGTCCAGCACTTCACATTGTTCAGTGATGTCCTTATCAGATATTGTTCCAGGGTAAGTGTCACTGCAATGGAGAAGACCACCATGAGGATAAATCCAAACAGATGTCTTCCCAGTCGTGTGGTTTTATATGAGCTGAAGGTGATATTATTTATATCATAATTCTCTGACTGAGTTATCCAAGTTTCTGTCGCATCTCCTAGAGCCTCTGTTTCCACACAACCAGCATCATAAAATTCCTGTGGAAGGTATGCTTGGACAAAACCAGGTAAAGGTTTGAGGTCAAGACATTCAAATACTGTTGATAAGAATAATAGCCCATCCAATAAAAGCTCTAGAAATTGTTGGCACACTTGTTTGCACCATCCTAGCCATAATACCGAGGTGTAGTGAGTGTCTACAAACTGTAAAAAAAGCCATGAGTTCAGTTTTTGTGTCTAAATTCCTGCTCTTTATCTCAAGACCTCCACCTTTGCAATCAGGGTATCTGATCAGATGCAAAAATGGTTCCACACACTCATACAAACAATCAAATTCATTTGTGGTGAGTCCAGTTAAATAAATGAACTTATCCTGTTTGTCCTTCAACATCATGTAGGTGAATTGTTCTTTAGTCAGTTCATTTATTTTATTTTCCTGTTTTTTTTTTCTTTTTCGAGCAAGTGTTCTACCTGACATAATTTTCAGCCTTTCCATCTCTTTGTCCTTCTCTTTCGATTTACTTGCCAGTTCTTCACACTGATTTCTAAGCATTTTATTTTCTAGTCTGTATTGACTTTCATCTTTCCCAGAAGCCAGATTTACTACAGGAGTTATCTCCTTATTTTTCTCTCTTTCTTTCTTGACGATTATTCGACTTTTTTGATTTTACTTCACACGATGAAAACTCTAACGATCGCTTAGCTGCTACCAGCTTCTTTGCTTTTAACTTTGCACATTTTGATGCAGATTTTTCAAGATTTTGAACATACTGTTCATTACAAACACGATCCGGTAGCTCGTACAGGTTTTCTTTTTTCCTTTCGATCAGTGCTGGGAGCAAGTAACTGCTTTCTTCCAATTGATGTCATCGTTCTTAAGTACTTTCATATAAGAAGCCCTCAGATCTGCGTCAGTCGATGAACCAATTCTTGAGAGCGTATAGTACGTTAAATCCTTGTTTCTCCAGTTGTTTGTACACAAAGCCGCTGCGCAATTCCAGTGCCATCCCTTTCCCTTGTCTTGTTTCCATGTAGAGGTAGAAGATCCACTGGAGGCTGTTGCAGATTCTCCTGCCATGGCGGACATATTGAAAAATTTTGTCCGGCGTTGGCAAAACTCGCTCCAGTCTCTCACGATATGAAAGTCGGCAATGGCTTACGAAGGCGTTTTGATTGTGGGCGTTTTTTACAAATGCAAGTGTGTATGTCTCTGACTTTAAATCTATGTACCTGACAAGGTTGGACAAATGTAAGTACATTTGATTTCGTTACCCCTTTTCTGGTTTTTTTCGTCACAAAGAGATTTATTTCTGATGTTCTTTAATTTGCAATTGCAGCTTCAGATTATCGTCTTATTGTTTTCAATAAAATACTGAAAATCCAAGCCTTGTCGATTATTGCTCCATTGACCCATCGGTCGAACCTTTTTTTTTTTTTTTTTCCCTCGATTTTGTTCTTAATGGGAGACGGAGCGGAACAAGGAAACCGGAAAGAAACAATGAAAAGAATCGTCAGGTGATCATGTTCGGAATACAATAGTTCGAAACTTCTGGTTTGGAGGCACCAGTCCATTTATAACCTCTCGTTAAATTTCGACACTCTCCCGCTAAACCGATGGTCATCCAGGAAAGGAAAATGAAAGAGTTTACGACTTTGGTAGGTATTACTATGAATTAACTGATAAATCATCGGCTTACCCTACGGCTAAAGGTGCCGTACATTTATTTCTAGAAAAGCTCTCTAATTTCCAAACGTGTTGATTTGCTTTTTGAGGAGAGCTACTGTTCCATTGTAATATTCAATTAGTTTTGTTTTTCTAATCATGGGCGAGGTATATTTCATCCCTGATGGAAAGCTAGCAATATGCAGCTAAGATGTTGTGATCCCACGTCAGGAATACTGTTTCCTTAGCGTACATAGCGACGATAAAACTTCGATATATTTGTACTTCACACTTAGAGCCACACACTTGGTAAATAAGTAGAGCTGTGGGTTAGCGCGGAGAATGCAAACAAACTATCAGTCGAATTTTGAAACGATTCGAAACAGTGTTTGGAAGAAAAGTCCGGTTTTAATTTGCCGATTCATTCTTGTTTTGGACCAGAAGCTTTTAGATACATATTTATGCTATGTTTTGAATTCACTGCATAAAATGTTCTCCATAAGGACCCTTCCTTGGGGCGTATACAGTCAGTATACCCAATTGTATACGGTGAATATAAGGATGTGTAAGGTCTGTGTCATGATCAGTACACATCAGGGTATGCTAAGAAAATACTTGGACCGTATACACATGTGATATGATTTCTTATATTTCAGTATTCATGCCATTATACATCATGAATACTGTGTGTGACATGAGATATACTGGTATGTATGCTGGGCTGATATACAGGTTCTTATACTTCATGTTGAATTCCTCAGTTATAGCTTAGAGTACAAACCAGTGTATGTACCTATTGGACACTACTTTGAGACGAATATTAATGAATTCTGGGATTATCTACGGACTGATATGTTTCTGTTTGGATTTATTGCATTTTGGGGCTGAATCAATCCAATTGTAAGGGCCAAATTAGAACATGTGAAGGGTGAATTTGAAAAAATGCCGGGGCCACTTTTGGAATTTAAGGGGAGCCAAAACAGCCCCAAAAATTCAGCCCTCTCACAAATTACCTCTTTAAAAATAGCCAATATTTCAGCTCCAATGTAAGTCAAACTAAGAAGTAGAGGGCTCTTTTCTCTGCACACTGATTTCCCCCCTATACAGTCAAATAATGAATATACACTGCATACTTTATCTTTCAAATACTAATTTATTTAATTCTAAGTATTGCTACTGTTAAAACCTTTTACAGACCATGATTTTAAAAGTATGAAGAATTTTTATTATGGTATAAATGGACAAACATCATTTGAAAGAATAGAACAATAAATATATACATTTTTAACTTTAATGCAACCATTTTCTGAAATAAATCTTGATCTTCATTAAATCAGTATACTTCTCAAAATTGCAGCTATTGCTAGAAATTACACACAAGAGACACTTGTAAGTAAAGCATCCCTTTTCAATGACTAAACAAATGTGGTATGAGGCAGGTTATAACCAAGACTGACTGAATTTTTTGAAGTACAGAAAATTATTAAAATAACACAACAGCAATAAGTGGTCCTGCTCCTGCACAAGAATATAGATTTTGTTTGATTTGTGCATCTGAAAAACAAAGAGTCTTGGAGAGTATACCTTCAGTGGATGTAAAAGTACATCCCATTTTACATTATTAAAACATTAACTTTCATCGCATCAATAACTCCTTCTTGTGGGAACTGACAAATAATACTCCCCTCTGTGACTATATATACAGGAGATCAATCTCATAAATATCTCTAACAATAACAATTGGTGGCAGGATGTAATCTATAACTACCAGATCAACATCAGCCTCTCTGCAAGAGAAACAAATTTTACAACTATATTAAAAACAAGCCAAAGTGCAAAGGAGCATCAAAATTACTGGCTAGTCTGCCATGTTCAGTTGGTTATTTTCCCCTGAGACATTAAATTTACTCAAATGTTATATATACATATGTAGGATGTTTTTCTAAAACTATAAGCCAAAGCATTAAAATGGAAGTGGGAATTTTAATAGCTCAATGCTTATAATTTGTTTTCCCTTCAAGCCTAGAAAAAATACTACACGACTCCCAAAGTATCTGTGCACATCACAATTGTACATGTGGGGACTGTTCAACCATCAGAAAAAAAAAGAATCAACTATTGCATGTGCAGTATTTATCTTGTGGTTTGACTACAGCAGGATTAAAAAAATTCTCTTAAATCACAATAATGGAAAAATAGAAGGAAATTAATACAACCCCAAATTACTTGAAGCTTCGTATCTGGACTTCATAAGCAAATGGGCTCAGTAATTTTAGCTGTTCTGTAGTATTTTTGCTCCAAAGTAGCAGTGTTTATAGACTCCTACCTCCAAATGGTTAGAACTTCATCTTGAAGTCCCCTTTTCTTTCCACTCTACTGGTGCAGAACTTTGTTGATGACCAGCAGGGATGTCAATTATTTTTAATTTCTGAAATTTAAATACAGAAGAATTTACTCTTTTGTGAAAATGGGAGACATTAATTAACCCCTACATAACAGAATATTGTCTAATGTAGCAGTCTGGATAAACTCTCCTTAAAGCCAGGGCTTATACAAGTTGTAAAGTCAAAGGTGACTTCCAATCAGGTGTCTGTGACAGCAGCAGAACGTTTTGCACAAATTAAGGTATAATACTTCTTTGTAAATGATTGAAAACCTCATTTTAACTTTCTCTGTTGCATCCCTCTTCACTAAGGGCAGCTTCCATTCTATCCATTACCTCATTGACCACTTTCTCTTTGCTAGCAGTAGCATATTTAGGATATGCTGCAGCCACATAAGGTATTTTTCCCATAATTTGGTTGGGATGTTATCATTATTGAATATTCTACACAGCTGAGCTTTTAACTACATTGAAAGGTAAGACAGAAAACAACATGTATTTAGCTCGTCTTACTTTTCCAATAAATGTACTCTAGAGATATTCATAGCCACATTTGTGCTGATAACCTAAAGAAAGAAATGCTACTCTTAAGGACTGTCTATGCATGCCCTTAATAAGGGACACAAGTGTAAATTATTGGTATTTAGGAACTTGCCTTTTGTACGCACAAAATCCCTCTTCCCCCTTTAAGAAAAGAATTAGTACAACTGGGAAGCATATCACTTAAAAGTATTGCACTGCAACCTCTGACAGGCACCCTAGTATCAGACAAAAGTTGGCAGAAAAAACAAACTAACAAACAAAACTGAACCTGAGATGTAACTGGTTTTATAAAAAACTAGATCATTGGATAATGCAATTCAAGACTTTTTATTGGCTTAGCCATTATGGTATATCAGCCATTATACCATAATCTACAAATATGGTAAGCGTATGTGGCAGCTTAAAATTGAAAGGGAGCTAAAAATTTAATAAAATTTAATAATTTAATTTAACGTTTTTAATAAAACAATTATTCCACTCGCGCTTGTTGGATATGAGATGATTATAGCCAACGAGGCGCGTAGCGCCTCGTTGGCTATCTATCATCTCATATCCAACGCGCGCTCGTGGAATAATTGTTAATTATTTAATACACTTATGACAGAAACGTAGTCTATTAACTATGACAGAAACAAGCAATTTACAGCCAATACATTAGATGAAATATTTCAGATGGGCACTCCACTAACACATCCTTTACCAAATTTAGGGGCAGTTATGATTTCAAAGTGGTGAAGGGGGAATGTTTTGTCCATGAAATCCTTGTAAGCTTTGTGCTTTCGGGGGTTTTTCCTGACTTCATGGCGATTTTCATCAGAAAAGGCTTTCAAAGTTGCCAGAGTTTCACCTGCTGGTAAGTCTGGCTACTTTGCCCAAATACTGGCGTCATATCCTTATATGACGCTATATAAACCGCTCCACGCGGTTTATATCAAATGTTAAAATAAAATGTTAATAAATGTTACTAACATGTTATGATTTTAGAAATTTCTCTGTTGCTCAGCTCTGAAATTATACTAAAACTATTATTCGCCTCAGGTTCGGTGAATATTGTCGAATAGGCCCCTCGACTTCGTTTCGGGGATTATTCGACGATATTCACCTCGCCTTCGGCGAATGAATGTTAATTATAACCCACCCATTAATTTTGGCGCGATTTTATTGGTTACTTTACGGCACGTGGTGCAAAATCACAGGAAAGTTATTACACAATAATCCCCGTCCGCGTCGATATTTATCCTCCGATTTTGTCCGTGAAAAAGAAACATAGTTAACACAAGAGTTTCAATTTTTTTCGTTCTCCTATTTACATGCAATGAAACCAATCATGTCAATCATGCGCATTCGCCATCAGAATCACCACTGGCTTTTTTACTGTGTTAACACGCAGTTTAATTGCGATGTGAAAATTAATGGGAGGGTTATAAAATAAATAAACCCCGTTCTGGCTTGCTGGTATGTCGGCTGATAATGTCCTTGGCTGAGAGATTGTCCTCAAAATTTCATATTTGCCCTCGAAGCTTCGCTTCTCGGCCAAATATTCATTTTTCGGACAATCTCTCAGCCGCGGACATTATCAGCCGAAGTGCCAGCCACCCGAAGGAGTTTATTTACTAAATATACCATAATCTAATATCTGTACATAGTAACATACGGTTCCTTCTTACAAAATAAAGTCGAGAAGATTTGTCTAATATCTTGGGGGCGTTTTTTTTAATAAAACAATTATTCCACTCGCGCTTGTTGGATATGACATGATCAAAGCCAACTCGGCGCTACGCGCCTCGTCGGCAGTCTATTTAACAATTATTCCACGAGCGCGCGTTGGATATGAGATGATAGATAGCCAACGAGGCGCGTAGCGCCGAGTTGGCTATAATCATCTCATATCCAACAAGCGCGAGTGGAATAATTGTTTTATTAAAACCGTTAATTTTAAGCTGACACGTACGCTTATCATATTTGTAGATTATGGTATATTGGCTGATATACCATAATGGCTAAGCCAATAAAAAGTCTTGAATTGCATTATCCAATGATCTAGTTTTTAATAATAAACAATTATTCCACGAGTGCGCGTTGGATATGAGATGATAGATAGCCAACGAGGCGCGTAGCGCCGAGTTGGCTATAACCATCTCATATCCAACAAGCGCGTGTGGAATAATTGTTTTATTAAAAACGTTAAATTAAATTATTAAATTTTCTTAAATTTTTAGCTCTCTTTTAATTTTAAGCTGACACGTACGCTTACCATATTTGTAGATTTTGGTATATTGGCTGATATACCATAATGGCTAAGCTAATAAAAAGTCTTGAATTGCATTATCCAATGATCTAGTTTTTAATAATATCTCATATCCAACAGGCGCGAGTGGAATAATTGTTAATTATTCGCAAATAAAACTGACTACATTAGTCTCTGCATTAGTATCGTAGGCGGATCGCTGATTGCAGATCGCGTGAAATCTTGAAATCACAAAATGCATACGACCACTTTTCGTTTGAAAATGATCCCTAGAATACCTGCAAAAGATTTACACGGAACAACAAAAGAGACCAAGCGATTAGGGAATATCACGGAGGAGAACGAGGGATTGAAACTTATTTTATATTTTACTTCTCAGAATCAGTGACCATATACGGTCATATAAACAGAAAGAGTCATTTAAAGACTACTATTGGGCCAACTGACATGATAACCATGCCTCAAGTTCATGTGCAAGATGGAAAATGGTCGTGGATTGTTTGCGTATCTGCGACACTCTCTTTGCTGGTTGGTATGGGATTTGTGTTCAGCTTTGGAATTTTCTTTCCTGTATTCATAGATTATTTCCAAGAGAGCAGGGAGAAGACGGGTAAGAGAACTAACTTATAAATGTAAATACTTTTTGTGACTTACAGATTCAGGACATCAAATCAATATGGTCGATCGATCAAGAAATGTTTTTCTCTTGCTCTTTCTAATATTTATCTGAAACTTTCTCTATAGAATCTACAATCTCTATTTGTAAGCAAAATTTTGTTTGGGGAAGATTTGCTCTTTTACATTTTGCAAGCTGATATTTGGATGCAGAGTGTAACCAGAAAGCAACATTAAAGGAGTCTGAAACTCCTAACATAGGAAAGTTATATGGGGTTTTTTTGGTGAAAAGTTACCGTAACGACCAAAGCTGCGGTTTAGACGCGATCCAAACGCGATCACAAAAATCACGTTACTGTACAGGGTTTGTGATAGAATGATAGAAACTGATATACCGTGGGGTGGAGTAATTGGAAATAGTACGCTTTCTCTTCTTTCACGTGATCAAAATCAATTGGCATTTTTGTCCTTTTTTCTTTCAGCTTGGTTAGGTTCTCTGGCCATTGCTCTCATCTTTTTCAGTGGACATGCGTCCGGAGTTCTCGTGAGGCGATTCGGCTGCCGTGTCACTACCTTATTTGGAGGGTTCTTGTGCACACTTAGCCTGGGCCTCTCCTCCCTGGCAACAAACATTGACGTGCTCTTTCTCACCTATAGTGTACTATATGGCGTGGGTGTAAGTTGTGTGTTCTCTGCAAGCCTCAACATCATCAGCATGTACTTCAACAAGTGGCGGTCAATGGCCACTGGGATTGTAATGTGTGGTCAAGGAGGAGGGGTCCTTATTCTAGGTCCCCTTTTGCAGACCATGATAGACACCTTTGACTGGCAGAACACCTATAAAATAATGGCCGGCGTAGTTCCAGTATTGTACCTGTCTGGTCTGACTTACAGCCCCAATGTGCAGATACCTAGTATTAACAATGATGTGGTTGAAGAAGACGATAAAAAAAACGGTGAAGGCGACAACCGAAAAGAAGGACAAAATGGGGTGGAGTTAGAAGACACTCAGGACCAAAAGAACAAGTCGGGATGGCATGTGTACATAGCAGTGTGGAAGGAACCGAAATTTGTGGTGACTGTGATATCATCGTCGGTCATGTTGTTTACTCATCATGTACCACAGATTCATTTGGTAAGTTTCAATTCATTCAGATAAACTAAAACATACTAAACAGGTTCATGTCTCAGGTATAAATAGCTGTCGTGTCTCATTAATATTTTCTTGATTCTTAATTGCGCTTATTATTTTTAGGTGAAATATTGCGAGGAAATCGGAATCGAAGCTGGTGCAGCCTCCAGACTCTTTGTCTACTATGGAATTGCTTCATGCGTGGGGAGACTGGTGTCGGGTCGACTGTGTGACTTCGAAAAAGTAAACACATTCTATGTCTATCAGACAGCCGAGCTCGTCACCGGGGCATCAATTATAGTTGTCACCAGGGCAACATCTTATGCTCACATGGTCGTGTTCATTGTGATATATGGATTCTGTGACGGGGCTTTTATTACAACACTCAACGTCCTTGTTTTAATGTGCGTGAGCCCACCAAAGATACCAGTTTCCATAAGCTGGGTGATGCAAATCAACTCATTCTTCTTGGCCAGCGGATCGCCGATTGCAGGTATATGTTGAATAAATGTAAGGCTGGTTAAGCTACCTTTCTGCTCTATGGCTATTCACAATAGCGGGTTTTTTGCTCCAAACTTGGAAGGATGCTTATATTTCTAAGAATGTAATGAAAGGTTGTCTGTACCCGAGCCAAGTGTCCCACCCAGCGGGAGCTTTTCCTGATTTCCTTAGCATGAAGTGACAGGAAGTATTAATCTCCCCCCCCCCCCCCCGATGAGATGCTAGTCCACCGAAGGGTCACCCCAAAGGTTTTGCTCAAGAACGGAACACACTGACTCAGCTTGAGGCCGAACCACTCGGCTAGGAGTCCAGCGCACTAATCACCAGGCCACCGCGTCTCCCAAAGAATAAAATGGATGAGTTACATAGGTAGCTGGGGGTAATACCATCCCCATTAATGCATTAATGTAATTGTATTCAACAGATTTATGAAATGATAAGTTGTCCTCTCAGCTCACTCTCAACATGCCGAATAGAATAAAATGAAAAAAAACAACAACAAATAATTAAACAATCAAACTAACAAACAGAAAACAGCAAAGAGATTTCACTCAGTTCTCAAACAAACTTCATGCCCCAACCTCTTTCTTTCTCCCTCTCTTTCTTCGTTTTGCAGGTCTTATGGCTGACTCCTTGAATTCTTACACGCATGCTTTTTACATGTCTGGCACTGTGGTAATCGCTGGCGCATGTATTCCTTTCCTGTTACTTTTTACTAAGAAGAGGGGTTCTGAAAAACAAGAAGCTGTTGAGCTGGATAACACTCGAGCGGACACTGGTACCGAGCCTGGTTCAAATGGGACGAACGTTGCATCCACAAATTCTGTTTATTATGTCACCAAATTGTAAATGATTGCATTAGAGAGTGGCATACATTTCATAAAATTGTAACAGGTCCGTAGTTGATTTACTTTTAGAGATGTTGTACTTGCACGGCTTTATTCCGCCTAATAAGGAAGGGAAAACGCCATGTTGGGATATGCGGATTGGCGTTGGAATGGTTCAGGTCGTATCTGGCGTAAAGAGGCCAGCGAGTCTCCATCGAAGGATCTCTTTCAGAGCGCTTTAGCCTGGAGTGTGGTGTCCCACAAGGGTCATGTCTGGGCCCCCTGCTCTTTCTAATCTATGCATCCAAGCTCTTCAGAGTGGTTAAAGATCAACTTTCACACGTGCATTGCTATGCCGACGACACACAGATTTATCTGAGTTTCTAACCTATCAGTAACACATCCCAGGAAGATGCAATCCGTGCGATGGAATGTTGTATCGAGAAGATCAGGCGCTAGCTGATCCATGATGGACTCCTTCTTAATGACGACAAGACTGAGTTTATTATTATTGGAACACGCCAGCAACTTAACAAATTACAGGCTATGAATATTACAGTAGGTTGTTCAGAGATAAAATCTAGCCACCAAGTTAAGAACCTTGGGAGCTGGCTTGATCCAAACCCTCAATATGCGCCACCATATTACTAATGTATGTAAGGCGGGTTTTTTCTACTTGCATAATATTAGACACATTAAGAAGTATTTGTCGAGAGACATCTTACTCACTCTGGTACACGCATTCATCACGTGTAGGTTAGATTACTGTAATGCTTTATTGTATGGCCTTCCCAAAGAGCAAATAGCTAAGTTACAACGCGTGCAAAATGCTGCCGCCAGACTAATTATGGATATCGGGAAGTATTCTCACATTACTCCAGCACTCTATGAGTTACACTGGTTACCAGTACTAGCGCGTATACACTTTAAGATCTTATTATTAACTTTTAAAGCCATCCATGGCCTCGCACCCGCATATATTAGCAATCTTTTAGCTATCAAACGCAAGTCCTTGTACAATCTTAGATCTAACTCAGGTATTTTATTAGAGCCACCTAGAGGCAAAATGCTGGCAACCCTGGGTAAACGAGCATTTCAGGCAGCTGCACCGCATCTATGGAATGAGCTACCATTGCAATTACGCAATATTCGATCTGTAGAAATTTTTAAGAATTCAATTAAGACTTTTCTTTTTAGGCAAACCTTTTAATAGTAGATAAATTATAAATCTTATATAGCCAATTTAACGGTAATATGTAACTTATTATTTTTTTTACTTACATGAGATTTTAATATTTAGAGATATCAGTTGTAAAGCGCTATTGATCTGTTATTGTAAATAGCGCTATATAAGAAATAAAATATTATTATTATTATTATTATTATAAGGATTAAATATAGACGTATTGCAATACTTTGGCTTGAGATTTTACTGGGGATTTTCCAGTACTCGTGACTGTAGGAAAAATACCAGCTAGTAGTTACGTAAGGCAAACTATGAATACCGTAGTAGATTGTAGTTTGAGTTAGATTGTTGGAACGTTTGAGCTGTTATAACGAGAGATTGTTAGAACATTTGAGATGTTAAAATGAGAGAATTGTTAGAGCGTCGGCAGTGTTCGTCGAAAATAAATCTGTCGGAAAAAAAGCTGTTTACATTCCTCCAGAGTCCATACAGATTCCACGACAACAAGAGATTTTATGCAAGGAAGCCAACCTGAACTACTAAAAGAATTCGTTTTTTGTGTGAATAATTAATAGATGGAATAGTCTACCCAGTGAAGTTGTACACGCTGGGTCACTGACTCAATTGAGATCAAGAGTTGAGATTTTTGTGAACGTGATCGGCGCATCATGTAAATTTTTTTCCAGTTTTTTCGTACTTTATTTTTTTCGTCGATCTTGTTATTATGGTAGACGAAGCGAAACAAGGAAACCGAAAGGAGACGTCATAATTAAAAAGATTGTCGAGGTGCATGATCATGTTCCGGATTATAGGTTGAAAACTTCTGGTTTGGAGACACATGAGTCCACTCATAACCCCACGTCAAATTTCAGCACTCTTCCGCTAAACTGATTTCCTTCGAGGAAAGGAAAATGAAATAGTTGACGACTTTGGTGGGTATTGCAATGAATTAACTAGTAAATCATCGGCTTACCCTACGGCTAAAGGTGCCGCACATTTATTTCTAGTAAAGCTCTCTAATATCCAAACATGTTGATTTGGTCTCTGAGGAGAGCTACTGTTCCATTGTAATATTCAATTGGTTTTCAGTGTTTTTCTTATCATGGGCGAGGTATGTTTCATCTATGATAGAAAGCTAGCAGTATGCAGCTAAGATGTTGTGATCCACATCAAGGGCTCTGTTGACATAATGAGGACGACGATAAAGCTTCGATATATTTTGTAATCCTTAGAACTACACCCCTGATAAATAACTGAGCTCCGGGTTTGCGCGGAGAGTGCAAACAAACTGACTATCGAATTTTGAAACGGTTCGAAACTGACTGTTTGAAAGAATAACACGGTTTTAAAATTTCTGGGTCATTCGTGTTTTGGATCAAAAGCCTTGAGATATAATTATGTTATGTTTTGAATTGCATCTGTCCGCTTATTTACATAGGCTGATCATTTAGAAAAAGAAAAAAAAAACAGTCATCTGTAATTCAAGTAAGGCAAAATTCGCTTTTAACGATTTCAAACTGTTGTACTAACAGCCCGCGAGGCGAATGCAGAGCTTTCAAATCAATATTAGAACTTCTATTAACTCTGCGATAACTTAGTATTTCTCGTTATTTTAGATTAGGCAGTAACTTGTTTAGCACTTTTTTTTTAATCAAGGCTTTATTTCTAATTGCTTAGCGCAGCATATGAAATGTTTTGACCCTCTGCCTAAGCCTTAGGCGAGGTTTTTTTATACATGATCTCACGTATTTCGGAAGTATAGGTTATCACGGAGTTTCAGGAGATTCGCCGTCATTCTGTTGGTTCATTTCCATCAGATATGAAGTTTTAATTTAGTTACAATATTGTTTCTCTCAAATTGCGAGTATTTGTGGCCGCTGCCTCCTTAAGGAGGCGCGGCCACATATGTAATCGACGGAGACGAATTAGTGAGTGAGTGTAAAAATAGAATTTCGATCTCGAGTAGACTTTTTTAGTTTCATACGTCATAGACTGGTCACAGTCGAAAAACGATAAACATATACAACAGTGCGAACAAGCGCGAAGCGTAGAGAATAGTTTACTTTCGTTCAGTTGCGTCTGTAACTGCCTCAATATTCCACAAAATCGGATTTCTCTTAAACATCCTAAGGATTCTAAGCTTCAGAGGTTAAGTATCCATGCTACATTTTTTTAACTCCTAGTTGCACAAATTTGTGTTTTAATCTGCATGCGTATTTGGTCAGGAATTGTCTCGCCTCGATTTCTAAATTAGATGGTTGTTTTCAGTTTCTTTCAAACATATCTTTACTTTTAGAATAAAATAAGGTCAAATAAGATAAGATCTGATGACAAAGTGTTTTCGAAACATTTCGAAGATTGCAGACAGCCGAACTATAAGATTGAAGGGGATGGCAACTGTCAATCTTTGATTTTTATGGTAAACAAGACGCTATTTCCAAAAAGAAAATTGTGCTTCGTTTCCACCTCGATCATGTTAGGCGCGTCTGTCACAGTTCAGAAAAATTCAGGCCAAAACAACTTACTTCAAGGCGTGGGAAAAGTCAGGGAATTTTATTTTGAGTCAAGGAAAATTTGCATCTTTAAAGAAGGCTGGGAAAATGAAATTTCCAGTAGATATAAAGTTGTTCATCTTGTCTTTGCCCTCTTCGTGATGAAGGATGATGATACTTTCCTTTTTTTTAAGTTGATCTTGTACAGTGTTCGAAACAGATTCCTGAAGAGCATATCCTTTACTACGTATTGCAAGTATCAAGCTCTGCGCGTAAGCTTAAAGTTATAAATCTCCTCGGGATCGCCGAGAAGTTCCTTGTCGCCATATGATAGTTTGAATAGCCTACTGTTGTCACGGTTTCTCAATTATTTCAAAAAAATTTCCGACCGACGGTCGACCTCGCGCAATTTTTAAGGATACGGTAGACCAATTTAAATTTTTTTTTTTCATGTCAAACTATTATTATTTTAACTCTATTTTCCAAGAAAAACTTCGGTAAAATATTGAAACGCACAAAAGTTATTTACAAGAACGTATTTTCGACCTGAATTCTTTAGTCCGCCAAAGCACGAATAGCCAATCTCGTTTGCACGTGGAGATCTTTGCTATCTCACTGCGTTTACAGCTATACTATGAATAGAGGAAGGTCAGAAAGATCAAATGGAGAAGAGTTCATGAGTGAAAGTTACACAGAAGCCTGGCTATCGGTACAGAGAAATTCGAAAAAGAAACTCAACGCTGAATGGCGAAAGGCCGCGAAAGAATCTCATCGAAACAGATAAAGACTCTGGTTTAAGCAATTTTCGCTGCTCGCGCTCGATCGCAACTTAAGCCGCAGGATTGAACTAAAGGTCTGTGACGGACAACTGTTAGATTAGGCTCGATCACCAACCGCTTTTCGGAAACCTGAGCCCGCGCTCCTCCTTTCGGGGAGAAACGAAAAAACCGGATTTGAGAGAGCGGCGGAAATCGAGCTTACTTTTAGAAAGTTACCCGCAAAATATGGTCTTGCTGAGAGTCTCCTGAGACTCTGCAAGACGCCTTTGTGTTTCTTTTGGCGGTCGGCATTTCGATTCTTGCAGAGTGTTGACCTAACTTGACATGCGGTCACCCAAAGGCGTGAACTTTTCGAGCTAGCCGCTTTAAATTATCATATCACTATTGTTATCATTATTATCATTATTGATATTATTTCTTACCTTTTAATTATTGGTTGAATGTCAATCACACAATAAATTCTTGAATCATCTTTCTCTTGTGGGACAGGGTTCTCATAAATGTGTGGGGTGCGGCCGGTTTTCTGTTTTGCAAGCAAGACCCACACCGCTTTCAATATTGATTTCAGCCAATCAAATTCGTGAATTCGGTAGTTCCTAGTCCTTGTGAGACACAGCCACATAATAATTTGCAATATTACCTTTCACCGTCATTTTGACCACTCTGCCGCTGACAATGAGCCAAAATGACCCTGGGCTCCACATTGAAGAGACCCAGGAGAGCCTGGGAGTCACGCAAGACAGGTTGAAATTGATATCAGTGACCAGATCAAAACATCACGTGCATCATGGATCAGACCTCAATTTTAGCAAAACCATCATGGCTCCGTACGCGCAAGATGGTCTTTGGTCGTGGCTGGTTTGCGCTTCTGCAACTCTCTCATGGCTGGCTGCTTTAGGCTTCGTGTTCAGTTTTGGAATTTTCTTTCCAGTCTTCATGGATTATTTTCAAGAAAGCAGAGAGAAAACGGGTAATTTGTACTTTTAAGCGACATGGTACTGTAGGGCAACGTCTGACCTTGATTTGGAAGTTGGTTTACTGGTGCAGGCGAAAAAGTTGAAAATCGGTTACAAAGGAAAAAGAAAAAGAAATGGATTTGGATTTCAGCTGAATCTTTTACATATTGAGGCTAAATTATCCAAATCGACCAAGGTCGATTTGTAACTTGTTGATCTGATTTTAGTTGAGGACGTTCGGTATCGTAACCTACGTAGGTGAACAAATTCTATTCCGAGCGCAGCTAATAATTATTGCGGCGCTACTGTTAAGTGATGGAATTCGTATCCCTAACAAAGGCTGTCTTATTTTGAGAACAGAGTAATCACTATCAGGTAAAATTGGATGTCTGCCAGTCCAATAATATTTTTAAATATCTCAATCAAAATTTAGTATCTGCGAGAAAAAATTCGAATACAACAGGGATCATGCGACCTGAGAGCAAAGTAAAAACATAGAGTTACTGTAACGGGATAATTGCCATCCATTATCCAACAATCAGGATAAAATTGCTTGTATTTTCTCTTCGCTACAGTAGAGTCATTGCAGCGGAAACTGGTCGGGGCCGGTTGGTGTCACGAAGCTGCCACCGGTTATGAATTATCCCTGTCATTTCTTTTGTTAGCACGGCAGCATAATTTTTTTTAAGTAGGGTACATCTTTGCTGACTCATAGATTTTGTTGACATCGGATACAGAAGTTAAAAATAATCCATTATAGATCTACTATTTTAATAACAAGCATTCATGATATTGTGTCACGCAACAACGTAGCGAAATGTTTGAGCGTGACTTAGGAAGACAGCTATACAGTCGAACCTTGATTATCCGCACTCGTCGGGACCTCGGTAAATAGTCCGGATAATATGAATATTAATGAGATAGAAATGTGAACAAAACGTACACAGCAAAGAAAACATCATTTTAATTGTGATATCTACACAGCCTGTATGTATTTGCAGATAACGCATCAATATTTCTGTCTCGTCGCACTTGTGAATTTTGAAAAGCGCACAGGATAATACGCTGTTTCAGCAGTCTTTGGAAAGGATTATTGGGCTTTCTAATTTGCGACTCTGAGTTTTCAAGATCACAACTAATTAATATTCATGAAATAAATTGGGACCAGAGAAGAAAGTCCGGATAATCGAATAGTCCAGATAATCGAGGTTCGACTGTAACACCTTTTTTGTGTAAAACGTTTAGCGTTTCGACACTTACTTCAAAAAAGGGCTATTTTTGACCCTCTAACCATCATTTGCTTTATGATCAACAGTTTTCTGTCATTTTGTATAAAGTAGTCAGCGCGTGGGATATTATTTGAGAAAGTTTCGTCACGATTAACCGTGTAGCCCCCCGCCCCATCCCCCCCCCGTAAGAGCCCCCCCATAAGAGTGACTAGCATCTTATTTCTCCCCTGAATCAAACATTGAGGTTAAGAGAAAAAGGAAATGAACAGCAACCAGAGCAGAAACTTGATTGCTAAACAGACTCCCCTTGTTAGCATATGAGGAAATGTATAGAGAACAGTATGGAGAATATGCATATTGATGATAGGGTGTAGAGGTTTGAGAAAGAATAGAATTTTAATACATCAGAGAAGGAAACATTCGTTCAAAAGTTTTCATTGGGAGAAATAGTTTCTTTGCTAAAATAGACAGCTTAATTTTTGAAACGACGGAATAAGGTTGTAAATCCCGAGCCCAAATTAAGCGAGTTATTTCTTACATTACCTTGTTATTTACTCTTCGACAAACTTCTCCTTTCTGTTATTTTTTAGCTTGGGTAGGTTCGCTGGCCATCGCCATAATCTTTTTCGCTGGGCATGCGTCGGGAGCTCTCATCAGTAAATTTGGCTGCCGTGTCACTGCTCTACTCGGGGCATTTTTGTGCGCCCTCAGCCTCGGTGTCTCCTCACTGGCGAAAAACATTCTCGTTTTATATTTCACCTATAGTGTGCTGTATGGCCTGGGCACTAGCTTTGTGTTCTCATCAAGCATCAACATCATTAGCAAGTACTTCAAAAAGAGGCGCTCATTAGCCATGGGGATCTTGACGTGTGGGCAGGGGGCAGGAGTTTTGATTATGGCACCCGTTTTACAGATGATGGTTGACGCGTATGGTTGGCGGACAACATACCGAATGATGGCAGGCGTCGTCTTCCTGATTTGTCTGACAGCAGTTACCTACAGTCCCAACGTAGAAGGTGAAGACACTGAAGAAACATCGGCCGAGAAAGAGGACGAGAAGAGAGGATGTTACATTGATGTGTCAGTGTGGAAAGAACCCAAAGTTTTAGTCCTCATTGTGTCTTCAACTGTAATTATGTTTGGACACTATACACCACAGATTCATTTGGTAAGTTTACAGTTCAATTACCAGAGACATTCTAGTAAGTCCAAATGGAGGGGTTGTTAATTCCAGGGCTTCCAATAAATCCAGGGTGGCTTATTAAAGGACAGTAGGTTAGAGGTGGGATGGATAGGTCGGGGGTTATTAAGAAACTCAGCGGCCCAGATGTTATGACTTATTTTCTTATGTTCTTATACAGGCTTTGAAATACAAGTACATTTTTGAACTGAAACGATACCAGGGCCAAATGAAGTATTTTAGCTTTTTTCAGGGGGGGGGATTTATTTGGAGAAGGAGGGGGAGGATTATGAGAACTTTTAGCCTAAGAGGGAGGTTTAATAAATGGAGCTTGGGGCATGAAGATTGCCAGCGATATCTCCAATACTATTCGCGTTGCATAAGTTAAATAAGTTTTCTTCTGCTTAGAACTACAAAATGAACGAGTAAGAGTAACTGTCTGTGTGTGTTGATTTGTAGGTGCGATATTGTGAAGATATTGGTATCACTGCTGACGCAGCCTCACGACTATTTGTTTATTATGGGCTGGCATCGTGTGCTGGGAGACTGGTATCTGGTCGTCTGTGTGACTTCAAGATGATAAACACGTACTTCGTATATCAGATTGCCGAGATAGTTGCAGGAATGTCAATTCTATTTGTAACCATGGCAACATCATATATTCACATGATAGTATTCATTGTGATTTTTGGATTCTGCGACGGTGCTTACATTACAACACTCAACATTCTCGCCATTACTTGCACCAGCCCTGATAAAACAGCTCTTGCGCTTGCATGGCAAATGCAAATGAGTTCGTTTACTACGGCCAGCGGTCCTCCTATTGTAGGTAAGTCAAAGTTTATAGGTAAGTCAAACAATGAAACTAACCATAGAGATTTGCCCCCGCATGACGTTTCGAAGTCTCCTCCGTGGCACATCTTTGCGATGTCACGCAACTCTCACGCAGCTCTACAACCACACCCGTCAGCCTACAGTCACCCTTCTTTCTGGGAGCTTTGCGTGACATCTAATCTTAAAGAAACGCTACGAAAAAACGCTTGATGTTTGATTTTTTGGCGTTCTGCAAATTTCCCTGTAGAAGCGGCAGGGTTGGCGAGTTCAGAGTGGGGTGAGAGAACGAAGACATTACCGTAGAAGAAAAACTAATTACATCTTCTTTTACTTTCAAACAGGTCTGGTGGCAGACTCGATGGATTCGTATACGCCAGCGTTTTACATGGCTGGTGCAGCAGTGCTCGCTGGCGCCTTTATTCCTTTTTTCCTTTTGTGCAGGAAGGAGAGGAGCGCTTCACGTGATCTTTGGACCACGTCGGTTCAGACTGCTGAATCTGCAGGTGTACCTGATTGGAGGAAATCTGTTGTTTACACGATCGACAAAAAAGCATCGATTCGTGATGCTGACTAAGACCAAATTACCTTTAAATGGTTGTCACATGTAATTTCGTTGTATTTTTGATTTACTTAATTCACAATTATATTAGCTTTCTAATGTGACAGGAATTTTAAAAGAAGCGATCGAGATGATTTGCAATCATGACTAGTCCACAAAACTAGAGTTGATTACAGTTGATGGGGGTGTTAAATTGTTAGGAAATTGGACTTGAATTCTCCTTTTCTTCGTAATGTGTGTTCGAATTATTAAGAGGATCACATTGAATATATTCTTCCTCTGAGATTGTGTGATGTGTGATTTTGCGTTGTGTGATTGTGTGATGTTAAAATTGTTATAGTCTGTACATCATCATTTCTCGATTCCTGGTGTTAGTTAATGCGCCTTTAGATAATTAAGATAGTTGTGTGATGTTGAAATTTGATAGTCTGTAGCTCATCATTTCTCGATTCCTAGTGTCAGTTACTGCGTCTTTAGATAATTATTTGAATTTTTGTTCCATTAGTTGTAATTCGTTTGCATGAACTTGAGCGAAATATGCCAAACGCTATGAGTAATTCGCCATCGTCATAATGACGATGATTTTTAAGCAATTATTTATTAAAAATTTATTAATAATAGTAATTGTATCGGGAAGAGTCCAATCCGTTCGATATCCATACGAATGACTGACAAAATTTGGGAGATCGATTTGTTAATCATGTGTACATGTTTACAGACAGATTACGGCGATACACTTTCTTGTTATTAATAAATCAAAACTGACAAAACTTGAGTTGGAAAATATCCAAAATTTGAACGTAGTCAGATCGAAATTAAAAAAAATTCAATGTTACTTTTTTTTTTTTAAGAGACGAATAAACTACTTAAGAGTGTACGTAGATGACACCTTCAGTGGCATGACGCGAAAGCTTTTCTATCAAATCAGCTACGAGGGTCCCAAGGGGGTAGTGGCACTTACTGCTAACGCTAAAACGTTGTATCTTCACGATTGACGTTTGCGCCCGCATTTTGTTTGATTACCTTAACAGTTCGCCAGTATTCGTTTTATAATACTCCAGTGGGGGGGGGGGGGGGGGGGTGGGGGGGGTGGAGGGGGAGAGGGGAGGAATCAGGAGACTTAAATGTCATGCGTACAAACTCAACACTATGACGTCAGTGAGCCAGTTCACAAACCTAGACCTCTGAAACCAAAGTCCAGTGCACTAAATGTAAGGCCACATCGTTTCCCACAATTCCACGTGCATGTCATATAAACTGTTTCATTAAATGACCCATACGGTCCTGCGCACGCAATCCTAATTAATGTCTGTGAGTATGTGAAAGTCACATGTTTAAGCAGCAAATTAATAAATGAATGTGAGTTCACATCTATGAACATTTTCATATACTCCCAAAGTTGATTATTGATCGCTTCACGGGTTTATTATAGTTAGTTTGTTAGCTCGGTAGGACCATGCAATATCATCGCACGCGTCACGGGTTCAGCTCCTGTACAGGTCTGAATTTTTCAGGCCTAAAAATTACTGCGAAGGTCATTCTTATATTCATGTATTCATGTATTTATCTGCAGTTCACATTTATGATTTTCACGTATATTCACGTTCAGTTTTGATAATGTGTGTTCATTTCCGCAACTGTGTGAATTCAGATCCACTTGTGGGGGTATGGACTCTCA
This sequence comes from Stylophora pistillata, assembly GCF_964205215.1. Classification (NCBI taxonomy): domain Eukaryota; kingdom Metazoa; phylum Cnidaria; class Anthozoa; order Scleractinia; family Pocilloporidae; genus Stylophora; species Stylophora pistillata. The sequence goes on from NC_142526.1 coordinate 12,684,473, forward strand.
AATTCCAATAAACGTCAGCTTCTTGCTGCATTTTGTACGAATAGCGCGCGGGCTCACTTTGGAACCCTTTCTCATTATGACGACACAGTGCTTGATATCACAGTCAGATCTCGAATGTCACGGCTAAGCGACAATGAGGAGAAAACATTTCTTCGTCATTCTTCTCTTCCTTTCGTCTTTGTACGTTGCACTATCGGCTCGAATCCCTCGTAAGTTACATTTCACTCTCTTGGAATGTTTTCTAATAACTCTTTTACTTTCCGTAACAGTTGCAAAAGCTTAGTTTTCTTTTGCTGAATTTCTAGTTTGTGGCAGGGAACTTGGAGTGCGCCGAAGGAGTTGGAACATGATTCCAGATAGTCAAATGAGTTCCTCGAGTGAAGACCCGAACTATCCCGCGGCGAATGGCCGACTCAAAGACAAGGGTTGGTCCCCGGATGAACACAACGCCGAGGACAAGACTCCCTATCTTCAAATAGACCTTGGTGGACTGTATCTAGTTTGTGGATTTAAAATCCAAGGCTGTTCCAGTATGAGGCCACGCCCCGCCTGGGTGATAAGATACAGGGCTCAAGTATCACCAGAAAAGGACTTTTGGGACGACTGGAATTATATCAGGGTGTGATTTTGCCTTTTGTCTTACATATTTAAGTTTTTATTTCCTTTTATTCATGCAAAGACGTCTAAGTATGGAGATCGAGTTTGGCAAGGACTAGAAGTCTGAGCTAATGGCCTCCTAACTGTGATATTCCAACGAAAGTTTTTCTTTTTTGCCGTAGCCGGAGTTCCACGGAGGCATATCAGCTAGTGCCTTGATCTACAGTAACGCGAAAGAACGAAAAGTTGGGCAATATGTCAGAATATTTCCAGTGTCTTTTATGGCTAAGATATGTATGAAAATAGAAATCTATGGACATCCTTACATAGGTAAGTTTTCCATTTTTTTATAATCATGATAGAAACTCAGTGTATGACTATATAATGCTTGCTCTCAAAAGTGACCCTCCACGGGAAACGTGTACTGAGGTGAACGTACGGGCACAGTAAAATTATACGCTAAAATTACACGCCAGTTAATTGGGACACTCATATTGATTATCTACTTAGTAAGGCTAGCAGTAGGTTGTGTATTTTGAGAATATGTAAATATTATGGCTACCCTATTGAGAAATTGGACTTACTTTTTCAAAGTTTGATTCTTTCAGTTTTTACATATACTATTGAGGTCTGGAGGTGTGCTTTTTATAGTAAATATTTAAGTAGAATTGATAAGCTCTTTGCCAGGTGTTATAAGCTGGGTTACTGCTTAAAGCAACGCAGTATCTTGGATATCCGTTGTAATAGAGATAAGAAATTATGGCAAAGGATCTCTTCCACCAACACTGCGTTGAGCGATCTCTTACCTCCCCAGAGAACACGGCAGTTGAGAACTAGGTCGCATAATTATATTTTGCCTAAGGTTCAGACAAGCCGTTTTAAATCAGTTTTTACTAATAGAAGTCTTTTCAATAGTAATCAATACCTTTTCTTTTTCCTTATTCATTCTATTCATGTTAATTGTTCCACGTCTGTATGCACAATAATTCTTAATAAAGACCTTTATTATTATTATAATAGGCAGCGGGTAAAATTCAGGGCTCAAAATGAACGCTCGAAAACTCGCAAAATGCGAGTGATTTTGATAATCTACGAACTGTAAAAATATCCGCTAGCAAACTTTTGCGAGCTAGAATCATCTATATCTCCCAAAAATTTGGAGAAAGTTGTTCGAACGCAAGAATAAACGTACGGACGACACCTGAAGAAAACAAAACTGCTGAGGCTGAGCTTTTGAATAAGCACTGGCCAGCGGTATTACATCGGGGCTCTGTGCCAAACCCGCCGCATTCGCGTGTTGTTGTCATTCATCGTGGTTTTGGAGCTAGTTTGCTAGTGGAAAAAATCGTACCAGCAAACTTTGCAAGTGGACTCAAAAGTTAATTTTGAGCCCTGAAATAACACGGCGGCTTCTGAGCGGCGTTTCCGATGGCACGACTAATTAAAGTTTTTCTTTAATTTGTTCATATGGCTCGAGAAAGGGGCATGTCGAGAAGAACAATACTATGTTTGTCGTGTAAGATGAATTCCAGAGTTCCAAATATGACTACCTTCCCAGATTTTCGAAACACCTTTTCCTGTTCCAGAACTAGCAAAAGACAACCACAAAATTACATTCCTAGGGAAAGTTGAAGTGACTAATATAATGAGGGAGGGAATGGTAGTGCCCGCTAAATTCGAAAGTTTGTTTAAATCGAAATATTCTCTTCTATTCGACCCCCAGTTGAACTTAGGGCAAAAATAAGTATCTTACTTACCCTGTTTCTTGGTTCGTACTATGAGTTACGAAACTTTGTTTCTCCACTCCGATGTTTTTGGCTTAAGCACTTCGCGCTTGAGCCATAAATCAGAGCGGAAGAAACCTCCGTCCGTAACCTACAACACAGACCTCGAAGTCGGTTGGTAAGCTAAAAGGTCTATATTTCGTTCAATTTTCTTCACACAAGAAGATTTACTGTGATCTGTTTTCAGCCGGGAACCGTCCGGTATTCGTCTTTATGCCCATGCATGGTGGCTTTCTAGGAAAAATGTACTACACCCGCACACAGGTGAAGAAAGTGGAAGGTACTTTGGTAACATTGAAGGACGGGAAAGAGTACAATCTCGAGCAAGATTTTGCGCAGGTATGTTGAGATTTGCCTTTCCTCTTCAGGGGCACAGACATATGGCACCTACGTAAATCTCTAATTTTGGTATTTGCATATGGGGGGGGGGGGGTGGGGGTCATGAGAATAACTAAATATTCCTACCCGGCGATAAGTAATGATTGGTCCCTCCGAGTGGTTGAAAGCTTTGCACTAGCTCAAGTAATCCGTGGTCAAAAATACAAATGAAAAAAAACGCTGACAACTCCTGCTCCTAGGGAATTGCCGACACTTCGTGTGTTTCCGTAAAAAGCATTGTTATTGTTCTACTCTCACTTAAATGGAGAAAGATTAAAACGATTCGTGGACTCATTTTTTTCCCAAAAAAATGGTTCGACAAACTTGTCAAAAAAACTTGTAAAAAAGCTGTGCCACGCTTCGTAACGGTTCATTTATTTGATTCACCATTCTGTTACAATGTTTTGTTAACTCACTCACAGCTCCCCGCTTATTCACCATTCTGTTACAATGTTTTGTTAACTCACTCACAGCTCCCCGCTTATTCACCATTCTGTTACAATGTTTTGTTAACTCACTCACAGCTCCCCGCTTATTCAAATAAAACGACATTAAAAACATTGCATTATAGGTACATGGTAACAAGGCCATATATAAGCGGAGAACACGTGCGGAAAACACGTGCCGCAAACACTTATAATTTCAATCAAATTAAGACTAATTAACGTGTAATACAGTTTCCAACACAAGCTATTTGGTTGTCCGTTGGAGATAAGAACTTCATAACAATGTTATGTAAATTATTTCTACGCTTAGCTTTCGATCTTATCTTGTTACACCCGATTTTTAAATTTACGCCCTGTTTGGAACGATAAGACGTACCCTAAGCCCATGAGCATGCTGAAACTTTTCCATTATAAGTATTACTGAGATTGTTACTGAAACACACCTGCTCATTCCAGATTGTTCCACTGTATAAACCGCTGGTAGAAGAGCTCAGAGTTAACGCATGTGTTATTGTTTTGGATGGATATCAGTACAAATCAGGTCGCGTTCATGGAAAGAAGTATGGACACTATCTAATAGAGATTTTAGATGAAGATAGACCACGAATGTTCAAAGTCAACCAAATACATCCTGTTTTTAATGCTTGGTGTGGTAAGTAGTTTTTCCGTGCGATTCCTTCTCCCTAATCGTTTTACAGTGATGTGTTATGATCTTATTGGAAGCTGTTCATTTTTTACCAGCTAAAGGGAGCTGGTGGGATTTGAGCGGTGGGGGTCAAAGGGGGTCATTCCGAAAAAAATGCAGGGAAAGAGGCGTCACGCGAAATATTTTTGTCATTATAGAGTTTATATGATGTTTTACGATTTAAATTTAAAAAGTACATGCATGAAAATGAACAAACAAACAAAAAAAATGGTTTACAAACTTTTCTTCTTCCTTGATTTGGGTTTTCATGATGGTGTTCTCATAACAACATTTTTCACAGCTAGAGAACCCTTGTAAAAGACACTTCCTAAGGTCCTGTACAACTTCTCGATGCTCTTCTTCCTCCTCGTCATCATTGTTAAGCTCTTCCTCATCGCTGGTGCTGCTGTGATATCGTTTTCAGCCATAGCATACTCTAGAGGCGTGACATGAAGCATCGCATGCACTTTATCTGTAACTTCCGGCTCGAGGTTTGGGATGATTTTGCTTCCTCTCGCGTTGCTGAAATGCTGAGAGGGCTGCAACAGCTGTGCAGTATGTAGATGTATACTGCATCTCGACCAAACAGCAAAGCGGAAACATTCTTAACTTCGATGCATCCTTCCGTGGGGTTAATTTGAAATCCTGACTTGAGGAATTCGGCCCAGAAAGTGTGGCTTCATTTTCCAACAATTTATCGAGAAGGCAACGTTTGACTACCTTCAGCACCTGCCTCCTCCCCCCCCCCTTATTCGACCCCCTCCCTCTTAAAAAAATTGAACGGTTTCATATGGCTAATGATGTTATCTTGCTTATCTTTATATTACTGACATGAATATGTCAGGCAGCTTCCCACTTTTGTATAATAATTTCTTTGCGTTGGTTTCCTGTTTGTTTTTAACTTCCGCACGAACCATGATGGTGTATATTAATGCAAGTTAATATTTATATGAAAAATGGGAGAGAGAGAGAGAGAAGAATAAAAGTAATATTTGGCCATAAAGATAAGTTTGAGAGGTGCACGTACGGTTTCCAAAGTAGCAAAAGCTTTCTAGTTGGACACCGTAATGGTCATTTAAATAGATAGTAAGAGTAAATCAGCTGTAAAGTAAGTAAATTGATTAGGCTTTGTTGAACAAGGTTGAAGTTTCCATTTTTCCTTAAGAGTAGATCAGTAGCAAAGTCTAGGGCGGATCCAGGCTTCCAGGGTTGGTTCGGGTGATTCGGTCGAGCCCCCTAAATTTTCCCTCAGAAAGCTGGAAATCATGTTTCCGAAGACCTAATTTTCAAAATCTTGAACCCCTCAGAAGGGGAACAATTCTCCGAACCCCCCTTGAATAAATCCTGGATCCGTCCCAGAAAGTAAAATGATCAGGTTTGGTTGAGCAAAAGTTGAAGTTTCCATTCTTTTTTAAAGCTATTGTAAGGCATATATTTAAGATAAGTGGGTACGGTTTCCCATATTTTTGAAGCAGTGTGTACGGCGTTTTGCAGGAAAAATCGACTTTTATTCAAGTCAATCTCGAATCCGCCAAGATGGTATGTGTGGTGGAATGATCGTGCGAGTAGACTCCAAGATTGTTTTCAAACCGAGCGGACAAAGTATCTTGATTCGAATTTCTTATCAAATGAAAGATCGAAAGAGGATTGATTTTATGAGCGGCGAAGCGGTGGATCCTGGAAAAGTTGTTTTGGGTGAAATTGTCCTGTACGAGGATATGCAGGGATGTATTGCAAAAGGAAAGGTTACCTCCTATATGAAGCCACAAAACCTCTTTATTATCGATGGAAAGCGCATTAGAACCAGCAAAGTTCGTTCCTTAAGATGTAAGTATTGTAAAGGTTTTCAATGCAGGTAGTTTTCAATATTGAGGTTTGAACTAAAGGAGGGGTAATAATAATAATAATAAATGATAATTTATATAGCGCCCTATCCAAAAGCTCTAAGGCGCTTCACAATCAAGGTAAAAAGTAAAATACTAATCAAACATAACCATTCATTAAAATAACGCTTAAAAAGATAAGTTTTAAGATTACGCTTAAAAGTGTTAAGATCTATACTACATTTTTATGGTTTCAGGAATGTCATTCCACAGCTTAGGTGCAGAGACAGAAAAGGCGCGATCGCCATAACATTTCAACTTGGAGCGAAGAATCACTAACAAATAAAGAAATAATAATAAAAAAAAAAACACGCCGAGTGCATTGTTTTAGAACATGAGGGTGTGTGTTAAAGAAGCACAAGCTTCAGGTTAATGCTTCCTTTGATCTGACAGCCCTCTCAGCTTATTACAGGCCACGTCATTTTTCGCTACGTCCGCCAACCGTCTATATTTACTCATGACAATCTATGCATCTCAGGAGTATATATTGATAAAATTTAATCTCTCACTTCCTGAATTTATGTTTTACGGGATGATCCATTGCACTGTTATAAGTAAAGCTGGTTTGATCTTAAAAATATTAGAGAATTGATGAACAAATTTAACGAATAAACAAAAACACTCCATTCCAAGATATTTTCACGATGTATTTTTGGCATCGAATAGCGTTCATATCGTATTTGCATTTCAGTTTTCGATGACGACTGCAAGAGTGGAGAGTGGCATTGTGATCACAGCAGATTTCCCTTCAGAGGAAATCGAAGGAAGTGTCCAAAGCAAATGACTTACAATTTGAAAAGATGTGCAGGTAACTGGGTCCCATGGCTGGACTACAACAGTTTGTACCAAGCAATCTATGTAATCTAACAAGTGTAACATTTCAATACTTGTCAAGTACTGCACTTGCTAAAGTTTGAGCAACAACAGTTTGTGTTCATTGCCTTGTCTCTCTTGTACTCCTATACCTAAGAGAACTTCCACCTCACCTGAAGAAAATTTTCAATATGGAGGACTTTGACGAGTTGTTCACGACCGTTGTGCATCCTTCTTTCTGTATTCAGAATGACAAATGTTAGGTCCATATTTTCCTTCCTTTTTTTTTTTTTATTTGACAGGATAGTCTAGAGAGAATTTTTTGCCAATCTGCTGGCAAAATATCCTACCCCAACTCTCTCTCATAAGGAGTTTCTGTATCATATGGGAAGTTTACTGCCATGACATTTTCTAATATACTGCTAACGTTCTGTCTCCAGATGAAGATGAGTGTAAGACGGGTTTTGCGTCGTGTGCACCAGACGCCGTCTGCAAAAATAGCCCAGGGTTTTACAAGTGCTCATGCCCCACGGGTTTCAGGAGTAGAAACCCGCGAAAAGAAACTTGTCGCGACATAGATGAATGTAAAGAGGGACCATGCCACAAGGATGCGCATTGTATAAACACCCCAGGGGTTTTCTATTGTCACTGCAAGAAGGGATTCGAGGGCGACGGCAAGAAAAGATGTGACTACCGGGATGAGTGTAAAGTTGCTGCCAACAAGGTACGAGTCTACGAAATTTATAAACTGTAAATCTATTCCTTAAGGCATTTGGGAATTTTTTGGTCCTCCTTGAGAAACAATTGTAGCTTTTTCTGATCACAATGGACAGTATGGTTTAGATCTCAATGTTCTCCTTAAGTGGCAAATCAACTTGCGTTTTCCTTCACTAGGCAGCACATAAGAATTGTGATCAATTTCCCAGAACCTTTCCCGATATTTTTATTGTCACAGCTTTTGTCTCAAACCATCACATCGATCGCTGCAATATATATAACCTCCACTTAAGGTTACAGTGCACCTTCAGGGGTGTCTCGCGTGCAAGCGATGTAGCGCGTCCAGTTTAAACTGTAGATATCTAAACCCCTATATCAAATTAAAGCTTATAGGACTGGCTATCAGACTATACCAAAAATTTTGAAAAAAAATTAATTGTCGAATTTTTCACGACTTCTAAATGCGAGCGCCCTAATCACCTTTTGAACGTTACATGTTAAAGCGAATTTTTTTTTTCGCTTATTTAATGTATTCCTCCGTTTCCGGGGCCAAAGCGCTAAAAAAACGTGTCTGCGATTTGCCATATTCAATTTCAGTGAAAAGTTATGGAATATTTTTGAAATAGGATTAAAAAAAATGTGGAGTGATCGTACAAAAATAGCTCTCGAAAAAAGAGTATTTAGAAATAAAATTGATTCGGAGACACAGTTTTGTTGTTTATATGTAAAACTAGCTTCTGTCAATTTTGAGAGCAATCGAACAAATTCCCTTTGACTTGTAGCTCTTAAAAGGTGATTCGGACGCTCGCAATTAGAAGTCGTGAATAATTCGACAATTCCTTTTTCTCAAAATTTTTGGTATAGTCTGATAGCCAGTCCTATAAGCTTTAATTTTATATAGGGGTTTAGATATCTACAGTTTAAACTGGACGCGCTACATCGCTTGCACGCGAGACACCCCTGAGGGTCACGGTGCACGGTAACCTTAAATGTAATTTTTTTAAGGTGTTCATCCCTATATATTTGCAGTTTGTGTAATATGCAAGGGATAAAATGAGATCTTTAACCACAAAAAAAAAAAAACCATTTCACAGAGCTCACTCTTGTTATTTTTCGATATCATCAGCAAAAGTGCGAACAACACAAACACGCTGTCTGCGTGAGCTTCCCAGGTGAATTCAAATGCCAGTGTAAAGAGGGATATTACGGAGCTGATATTAACTCTTGTAAACTTGCCGATGAATGCAAACTTGGCATCCACAAATGTCACAAGTGGGCCAAATGTGTGAATACAGAAAAGAGTTATGACTGCCACTGTAAAGATGGGTTTGAAGGGAACGGAAAGGAATGCAGGGACATCGACGAATGCAGTAATTGGAGAGAGAATGATTGCTTGCATAGTGATACTGTTGTCTGCAAGAACACCAACGGTTCTTACGAGTGCGTTTGTGCGGAGGGTTATACAGGGGATGGAAAACAGTGCAAGAACATTAACGAATGCAGGACTGGTTCCCATAAATGCGTGAAGTACGCCGAGTGCATCGATAAGCTAAAATTGTATGACTGCAAATGTAGAGTGGGTTTCCATGGAGATGGAAGAAAGGAATGTACACGTAAGCTTTATTTTTATTTTGACCAAAGGCGAATCACTTTTCATTAACACGTGTGGGGTGGTGCAAGTTGCAAATGGAAAGTTGTTTTTGGTGATGAATGACTTCCATGAGGCAACTAATCTCGACAAATCCTACATATTGACTCATCTAATTTATGCAGCATCAAATTTAACAGTTTAGTTGTTGCGTAGGAGGGCTTTGCTTCTGTGGTTGCAGGAAGACACGAGTTCATCACATTTGTTTAGTGTTGATAGTTCGGGTCTGCAGATGATTACGAATTTTTCTTTGGGGCAGAGATTACATCTTTTACTTCAGTTGTTGTACGGCGAGTGTGATGAGAGAATATGCCAGGAAATAAAGTGTTCGATGTTGTTGTCTTTGAAGGTCAAGATGTGCTTGCTGAGTTCGGTGGAATTTCTGTGTTTAGCGTGGCGCAATGATACGGTGTGAGTCCGATGTGTGTATATATGAACGTTTAACCGTTTTTGTCAATCGCAGACCGCGTGTTCAAGCTTTATTTATCTACCTACATGTAACTTCAATGAACCGAAAAAAAAGAGAAAACTGTTTGCAATTTATTTAGTTCTTAGATTCTTTGTTTTCGCGCCGAAAAACTTAGTGTTTATCTAATTTATTGGGGCTGATCACTTACCGATATATTTTTCAGCAAGTTCTGAATGTATGAGAAATATTCCTGACTGTGACCTTCCAAGAGCAACTTGTGAAGAAACTTCAAAAGGAAAGTTCAAATGTAGCTGCAAGCCTGGTTACAAAGGAGACGGCAAGAAATGTGCTGGTAACTATTTAGCCTCGTTTTAATGAAGCTATTTTGCTTTGGATTGGCCAAATGAGCAAGTTCGCGAAACATCCGCACTTTAACTTTCATAACCAAGGTTACGTTACCGAGCTCTTCGTGCAACCTCTGCTTGCTAGAGATAAATCATCATAGATAATTTTGGGACTAGTAAATGGTTATTTGCACTAAGCAGAAAAATTAGGTCCTTAAATAAACAATAGCTCTCATTTGGCGAGAAAATATGCACAGATACTTGTTATATTCTGAGATGCAAACACTTTTACTGAGAGTGAAGCGTCGCTCTTACAGCTGAACGTAAACTTTAAACGAACGCTTTTATCGTAGTAGAAGTAAGATTTGAAAGCTGAGGAAGATTACTTTGGTTATATCCCTGGATATTCCTTAGTTTTAGCTGAGGCATATGTGATCAAGTGATGTGGTTTAGTTCAATCGCGCGCGAACTAAAACATTTGGTGGATTACAAACTCTGATATCGATGCGCACATTCCATCAGTGTTCTTTACACATTTGCTATGGCGCTGACAGAGAGAAGTTTTTAACTATTTTAATAGTTATGCAATTAAAAGACTTGCTTTTTTGGTCCACATTTCCTTTACTTTCAATATTTGATTAAGTGGTGACACTGTATGGAGGAATTTGATGCACGACGTTCTTGGGGATTGATGGGTCAAACGGATTACAGATATTTTTTATGGACCATCTGTTAAATTTTAAAGAGGTCTTATCGAGCTCTTGTTTAACTCTAAAACGTAAGGTAGATGTTGTGCTACAGACAAAGTTAAACCAATTTTTTTTCTTTTCTCTAGATATCGATGAATGCAAGAATGACATATGCGACAAAAATGCAGAGTGCAAAAATCTTCCAGGACACTATACGTGTACTTGCAAGAAAGGATACCGCGGAAATGGCTTGTCTTGTTCGGGTATTTGATAAAGTTTAGCGTTGTCAGTTATGTAATCCATGGCCTTTTAACGATGATACACCCAATCGTATAGAAAAACTTTTGAATGAGCATTCGATCACAAAAGGATCAGTGCATATTTCTGTTTGAATATGTGGGGAAGTGGGGGGGGGGGGGGGAAGAGAGATATTATCTCTCCTACGGCTTGAAATCCAGTGATCCAGCGTGTGAGATTTGCCTCTCCAGTCAGTACGTAGGGGCTTTTTAGTTTGGTCGTATGATCTGAAAGGACAAAGGCAAAGTAATTCTCTTGGCTTCATCAAATAGGTTGATGATGTAAATTGTATCGATTTGGGAGAATTATTTCCCAAATCTTTATAAGCATTCAGTATGACACTCTCCGGCCTTTCCCTACATCTAGGCCGAACAAGTCTTGAAAAAAACTTCATCGTTCAAATTAGGGCTGCCATGGTATCAACAAACGCTATTCATTCAACACATTTATTTGGCGTTTTTCACGTTACCAACTTCCCACTGATATTGTTGTTCCATTTTTCTATTTATAAACCGTACGCAACCCACTCTTTCTCTATCCGTGTCGATGAAGGGCTAAGTTGAAAAAACAAAATTGTCTCGTAATACCCCCCTACACACACACACACACACACACACACACACACACACGCCTACACCTACCCAGCTCTTCGGTTTCTTTAGAAACTTATCCCTTTGTTAAAAGGCAAAGTTGTGTTACTTTCTTGCGTACCGTGTTGGAATATCTTATTTTTCTTGAAGATATCGACGAATGTGAAACTGGATGGGCGTGTGGTGAAAACGCCGAATGTGTGAACAACGATGGTTCATTCTGGTGCAACTGTAATAAAGGGTACCGTGGAAATCCTCCATCTGAAAAATGCCAGGGTAAAACAGTCATTCTATTTAATTGAGACTTGGAGGTTTAGAAAGAGAAATATGATTCTTGATTAGTTAAAGATAGCTATCACAATCTCAGTGTTCGTGAGAAATGATCCACTTAAGTGGAGGTAAATATGCAACACTTTCATCGACACTGGGGTAAATGATTGTTTGAGTATATACGACACAAGGAAAAAAACATGGATTGTGCGACGATTTCCCAACAGATGGGAATTTTTGGATACAGAGAGATAACAACGTTTATCACAAGCGCAGTGTAAGAAATAAAATAACCTTCGAAAATCTGATCGGAGGCTCTACCAACTTGACACTCATATCGGAAATTTCGTGTCGTTTGTCTTATTTAGGTGAGAGAGTAATCATATGCAATAACTTAGAATAACAGGGATAATTGAGCTGGACAGAAATAGCGAAAGCGATGAATAAAATCCTAACCCGACTTTAGGCTCTTCTGTCTTAGTAGAGTACTACTATGAGGCATATTTGTAATGATTTTTCTTTAAGATATCGATGAATGCAAAGTAGTGGACTGCGGTTATGGATTGAACTGTAACAACACTGTAGGGGCTTACGTTTGCTCTTGTGCTAAAGGCTTCCGTCCAACCGAGGCAAAACCTGGGGAATGCCATGGTCAGTATTGGGATGTGATGTCCTTTGTTGAGATATTGTGCGGTTTTTTATTAAGTGTCGTAAAAACCAAGACCAAAGTACTTACGACTGCCAATCAGAAGAAAGAAAAATACCCTAAAGAGCCAATCAGAATTCAAAGTAAAAACAAGCAAACAGCCTAAGGCACGGGAAAACACGGACGACCAAATCGTTTTTGGTGTTAGTTTTGCAACTGATTAGCAGCCTCGTTCCCGGGGGCCTTTTCCCCACCCTCAACTAAGGAAAAAAGCTCTAAGAACGAGGCTATCTGATTGGCTGAGAGGGTGGTTCGAGTTTTCTTGAATAATCACGGGGCAAAGTGACGCAAACCCGATACAATTCTGAATTAATTTCGACACTCAAATGAAGATTGGGTTAATTGCTCTCGGGTGCGTAGGATTCCATGGAAAGGAACAAAAGAACTCTTGCTACACCGACTTCACTGATGTTGGGATAATGGAATCGTTATTTCCTTCTGCTGCTGATCCAGGGGCTGATCCAGAAAATTCAAACTAAGCAGGCTGAACAACTTTCTGCAAGAGAGTAATCCCCCCCCCCCACCACCCTGACTTCCCCAACTCAAAGAAATTAATATTTACGGCCATAAGGGTGCCTCAGATTGCTTTGCCGGGGCATCACTCATAATTTGATTCCTTGGAAAACAAAAATAAGATATTTGGACGGTTTTACTTGATAATTTAAAACCTACGCGTATTTTGATTGTTTTCTTTACTCAAGATCTATTTTTGGACAGACGTATGGATGACGTTACCATTAACAAAATTTTGTTTTTTTTTTATCGTAGATATTAATGAGTGTGATACCGAGTATCCGTGTGGAATGTATAATTATTTGGAGTGCGTGAATCAGCCTGGAAATTATACCTGTCACTGTAAAAAGGGCTACCGCTTTAACAAAAAGCACAAAGAATGTCAAGGTATGCATCATATCAAAATAATCCAAAATGGCTTCGTTATCTTAAAACACCAATATTTTTGATGAGCCTTAGTTTCCTTGCTTCTTTGTTCCTAGCCACCTAATTATAATAATTATTATACATTGTAGTCACCATCTGTCTTCTCATTGGCTAAACGCCCACAGTTAATTATGGGGAACAGCGCAACCTACAGATTATTCACTAACCTGTACCTCCAGATTACTGAATAATCTGTAGGTTGCGCGCGCAATGCATGATTTCCAGTGGAGCAATGTCAAGTTCACGGACAACGAAATAACTTGATGGCTTCTCGATTCGCTTCATCGACCCAGCGAGAAATTACTTGAAGATAAATATTCGGAAAATACCGAGAAAGATCGACAAAAGTGGCAAAGGAACTGTTCTACGAATACCTTAAAGAGAAAAATATCCAGGAGCCACACGACAAAAGGGAATTAGCCCAAGTGTTGAAATATTTTTATGTGGAAGCGCAAAAATAGGATGGATCGTTCTGTTCAAAAATAAACTGTGTTCGCTGCGACAATGCGTTTGGCGTTGTTTTCTTTAAAACAATGTATAATAAAACAGTTATTGGATGAAGTTTTTCGTGATATCCGGAATAATCAAGGTTTCGGTCAGTGTTATCAGGCTGATAACACTTACCTCGACCTTGATTATTCCGGATATCACAAAAACCTCATTCAATAATTGTGTATAATTTGCCTTTATCAAGAGTTGATAGTGTCAAATAATGGCAAAACACCCTCTCCTAATTTAGCCCACCTCGCGTCTTATCGATGTGTAAAACTATTTATGCTTCGCCCTTAGACATAAATGAGTGCAGACAAAGAGCTAAATGCGTGGAGAACTCAGTATGCTTGAACGCTGAAGGAAGCTACGCTTGTGTCTGCGCCAACGGATATTCCGGCGATGGAAAATACTTTTGTGAAGGCAAGCTCTGAAAAATAAACCTAAAGGTGGAGTCCAATGTAGTCTGTAATCGAAGCAGTGTTTTACAAAATCGGATCAACGGCAATTTTTTTCCGTTGCCATGAAAAGAAAATTGTTTACGGTTAACATTTGTTACGACTAATGATTAAAATTTGTCAATTTTTATGCCCATGGGCTAATAGTTTTGTCGTTTCACGGTTAACCCTGTCGAGACCCTCTTACAAGTGTTCATAATCGGACGGGTGAAATCGCACTGTTTGGACTTGAAAACGTCATTTAAGACACATATAAGGGCTGTTCAGAACTAGTCATACTCAAGCATTTTGTTCTTGACTTAATATGTGCTGAAAGCGGCAGCTGGTAAACAATCGTGTTCGGGAATTTTTTCATAGTTCTCCTCAATTGAGTTGTCATTATGTACTGGTAAAAATTGTAGTCGGACAAAAAACAAAGAGTTCGGTGTTCCTACACACTTCCTCTATCAGTAATGTAACAACTGTGTTATGCTTAGTCGTAACTTTTGTTTCTTATCTTTTATTTACCTGCAGCAACTGATGCGACGGTGAGCATCTTACACCAGACTGACAAAGTATTATTTCTCTTGTTCATTATTCTTGTTTATTATTTCTCTTAACCGTCCTGATAACAAATTTTTGAAGTATTGATGTGTTGCTCACGGTGCACCTTTGGTGGATTCAACATTAAAGCTGTTTTTGACTACCTTTGGATTTCAATAAAAATTCTTGTTATTTTTCCGAGATGCGCCTTAGTTACAACGACCTAAGGTGTGACGTCACACCGTTTGCAAGGAGAGGTAGCGTACGTTGAAATTTTACTAAGTTTCTTGATAATAAAATTTCGAGCAACAACTGTTCTCCACCCTTCTCCTTGTGGTGTCTTTGACTTTATGTTTTATTGATATTTAGCAAATCATAATCAGACTTTAAGCTTGCGTCTGAAGTTGACTCAGGTAGTTTCCTTCGCTAACTGAATCATGAGTTCGGTTTTTTCTTTCTCAAACTCGTAAGTCACCCCGCCTTGTTTTATCTGTTAAGGAAGAGAGAATTAGAGGGTTCTATTTCCAGCCTAAATGTCTTA
The DNA here is from genome assembly GCF_964205215.1 of Stylophora pistillata. Lineage (NCBI taxonomy): Eukaryota > Metazoa > Cnidaria > Anthozoa > Scleractinia > Pocilloporidae > Stylophora > Stylophora pistillata. Next base: position 12,699,678 of record NC_142526.1, read on the forward strand.
TTCAATTAAGCACATCAATTACATACCAATTCGCATAAATTCGAAATCTGCACCATCATAGACAAAGATTGCTAACAGCGCAGATTTTAACGCCCTGAACTCCGATTCAAGACATCTGTGTCTGGGCCTTAATCAGAACATGTTGTTGAGTTCTTTAGCGATACACTATCCACTCATAATACCTCTCTTCACCTTGGATTATTAAGTGGAAACGTACTGGCGAACTGTCAGGGACACCTCGCAACCTTCAACGGATTGAAAAATGCATTTGCATCTAAGGGAATGAAAAATGCATCTCAGGGAAGAACAGTGCAATAATACTCTCGATTGCTTCATCTCATCGAAACTAGACTACACTCTGGCTCCATCAGCTAAAAGCCTTGAACGGAAGCCTAGCGAACTGATATTTTAGCCAACTCTAATTCACGGTTTTCGTGGGTTTTGTTAAAGTGAACGAAATTTTGTATAATATTAATTGCTGTTTTAAGTGTAAAACATAACCGTTACCCAGCGTTCCAATCGATATCACCGATTTCATTCAACATCATTCGCTAAAGCCTGGTTCACAGATAATCGCAGACGATCGCAGGTGATCGCACGTTCGCTGAAACCACTCAGCCGACGATCGCGAATGGCATGTTCACATATGATCGCAGCCGATCGCAGCGACCTGTGACAACCGAGTCCATGGTTTACCATTCAGCGGCAATACAATGTAACTCTAGTCAACCAAAATAAGCGCAAAGGACGCTGAACTTTAATAGGTGTTAACATTCTCCTTCTGTTGTCTTTACTTAAACGGAGAATCGCTGCCAAATCAAAGGAGAAACGTCGCTTCTTGATGCAGTAAGTCTTAAGAAAGAGAGAATTCATTGCTAAAGCGATTGAATAAACTATCGTATTCTCTTATTTCTTCCATAAACTGTTCTGTGTCAATTTCACCTTCCACCTTGTCAAAACACACGCACGTGTAAAATTTGATAAACAACTGGTTGTCATGGTATCATGTCGCTTGCATAGCATTATTGGACACATTCCAATCGGATGATCGCAGAACTTTGTTCACATATGATCCCACTGGATCGCAGACGATCGCAACCCATCGCACGAATAGAACCATGTTCTATTCCTGCGATTGCGATCGCACACGATCGCAGAGCTGTTCTCATATAATTGCAGACGATCGCTGGCGATCGAGTGCGATCGTCTGCGATCATGTGTGAACCAGGCTTACGTGTGTCAGTGACCTGCGTACGATGAATGAGTTGCTAGTAACCGGATCGCTATGTTTGCGCAAAGATTTCTGCGCAAAGATTTCTGGGATCGCCACGGCGCAAATATTGCAGCCTACTAGAAAGAAATGTATGGCGAAAGGCAGTTTCGATGTTAAAAAAACCAACGAGTTTTTGAGAGAGATCAACGCTTTTTCGCCGCAGTTTTATCATAGATGGATTAAGGTAATTTTAATACAAGGTGTAGGTGCAAGTTGTGGTGGGAATTACCCCGAAATATGTTATAAAATATACAGATAGACTTCTCTCCTTGCGTAAGGTCTATTGTGAAATGGTCTCGACGTATCGCGTAATGGTCTCGACGTATGACAAGATAAGCCATAAATCGCTAGGAAACAACTCATTTAAGTCTAATCAGTTATATTTATGTAAGTAGCTAGAGCATGTCTTCATACTCGTGACACATTTCCTACTCATAACACATTTCGGGGTAACTCCCACCATAACTTACACCCACCTTGAATTAAAATTATCTTAATCCATCGGTTTTTTGAACATCGAAAACTGCCTTCGCCATACATTTCTTTCTAGCGGGCTTCAATGTTTGCCCCGTGGCTATCCCAGCTATGTTTGCGCAAACACAAGGATCCGTTAACTGGCAACTCATTCATTTAATCAAGCGAGCCCACATCAGTTGACAGGAAATGACGATTAAAATTTTAGCAATTAGCAGATAACAGCCCCTAACTTGAAGTTTGAATTAGCCATTCCCTTCACCTTATCCCACGGTGCTTTTGACAAACGTTACGCTGCCCACGCTAACAACACGCTCTTCCAGGAAATTTATATTGTCTAAACAAAGATGATCTGCTTAGCCATTCCCTTCACCTTAGCCCACAATGCTTTTGACAAACGTTACGCTGCCCACGCTAACCGCACGCTCTTCCAGGAAATTTATATTCCCTAAACAAATATGATCTGTTTATCAACCTAGGGAAACCACATGCACTTTTACGCAAACAAAATGCTGCTGCTGCAATGATTTAATGTGAGAGAAAACGTGATGCACTATCCGCTGGTTTGTTATGCAATTTTCATAGAGCTCTAAATAAGATTGTAACATAACCAAAGTAAAGCACACGCTCTGATTGGTCAATTCAGCGTCCACCATTGCCCATGGGTGAACGCTGTTGACGTGAGCAAATATAAAGACTAGTTTTCCGCGCGCGCTTGTTTTCTCTGGTCACGTAAGATTTCTTAAATAAAAGAAAACTCTTTTGCTACAATGTATCAATGCTATCTTATATAAAGCAGATGGAAAACGCCACAGTGAACACTATTGAGTTATGGAAGCACTTGGGAGGTTTGCTAAGCACACAAGAAGCTAGAGTCGCTCTCAGCGATCGCCTCGCGCGACTCTTAAGCTTCTTTCGTACTTAGCAACCTCCCGCGTGCATCCATAACTCAAGAGTGTACGCTGTGGTATTTACCATTTGTTAAATTTTACGCGTACTTTAGAATGATCATGATCATTAATTATAACTTATGACGGCACAAAAGAGCTTGGCGTGGAGATAAAATTTCAGCTTGCCATCAGCGCGTCAAAGTAGGCGTTTGCCGTCAAAGATGTGTTATATTGGTTCAGTATTAAGGTGGCAGAGATAGAAATTACATGGTATTAGGATTGACTTATAGGTGCCAGTCTTAGCAGGCTGATTTAGTATAAAACTGTCTTGTATTTAACTGAAATTAAAGTATATATGCTAAGCAGCTGCTATCAATTCTGATAGCCTTGTAAGTTTTCTCCAGGTACGGAACCGAAACATTTTTGAGTCTGCTCGAATGGTTTACTGCTGAAAAAAATGGAGTACCTAAACTTTAAAGTTTTTCTGTTCAGTCCAAAAACTTTCCAGTGGAACCATATGTATTGCATTCGATTCAGTTTTAAAAAATACAAAGACTCAAATGCTTACCTGCATATGGCAGTGTATAGATTTCCATCTTCAAGCAACCTATATTCTTGTAAACATGCCTGGGAAATATACCTGGGAAATATACCTGGGAAATTTCTGACAATTCTTTATCCTTTTTAGACATCAAAGTTTCAATTGAAGGTAACGGTTTATGCACTAGTGTGTATTACAAACCTACATACTCGCATAATTACTTGTTATATTCGTCTTCGCATCCATCTCACGTTAAGAATTCCATTCCTTTTTCTCAGTTTCTAAGACTTCGTCGTTTATGTAGTGACGACTCTGATTTCCCCGACAAATCAGAGTCAATGTGCCAGTTTTTTGATAAACGTGGTTACCCTGTTTCTGTCGTTCAAGCGGGTTACCATCGCGCCCAACTTATTTATCGACATTCAGCACTACAAACGTCGCATAAGAAAGATTCCGACCGCATTCCATTCACTCTCACGTTTCACCCTCACAACCACTCATTTAAATCCATCATTCTTAAAAACTTTAAATTACTTCAAAACGATTCAGAGACAAGCACTATCTTTTCGCAGCCTCAGCTAATTATTCAAACGCGACAAAAACATAGGCAATTTTTTGGTCAGAAGTTCTTTTCAGACTAATGACCAACCAGGCACTTTTAAATGCGCTCGTGCACGATGCAAAACGTTTCCTTTCATTCACAACACTGATAAAACATCGGGACCTAAACGATCCATCAAGATCACCGATCACTTCACGTGCACCTCCGCCAATGTAATCTACTGCATAACTTGCACTTATTGCAAAAAGATATACATCGGCGAAACAGGCAGAAGACTAGGTGACCCATTCCGAAAACACCTTCGAGACGTGGAAAGGAATGACAAGGACACATCGAAACCAGTCGCTAGACATTTTAATTTACCTAATCATTCTAAGCAACATATGGCAATCTGCGGTCTTTCCTTACACTTAGGTAGCACGGAAAGCTGTAAAAATCTTGAACAAAAGCTCATCTTTCAAACCGGCAGTCTAAATCCCACAGGGATCAACGAACGCTTTTCATTCCACTAATTTACTCTTGTTTTTCTCGTTGCCATGTTCCCACCAATAACGTAGCTCAATTTTCTGCCTTTAAAAGCGCACACAACCCACAATTCCTCTATTCGCTCCGACGAAGGGCTAACGCTCGAAACGTCAGCTTTTGTAATCGTTACGGTGGCCAATTTACCATTTCAACTTTGTTGATATATCCAAACTATTTCTTTATTCTTGTAGGCTACTGGAAATATTCTGAAATATTGACCAACTTTTCGCTCTGTTGCTTTTCGGTAGGTAATTTATTTAGCTGATTCACCTCCATAAACTACAGCTAAAACAGAAAAATCCGCTTTAAAAGAGAAGTAAAATCCACATAGGCGTACCGGCAATTTTTTGCCGGGGGGCGGTGAACCATTTGCCCAAAAAATTCTCGCAAGTTGCCCAAATATTTACGAAACAGTCGCCATATGATGCACTAACATAGGCGTAACTATAAAACACGTTGAAAGAAATAGCTGTCTCTGCCATTTCGACGGCCAAATATATCAATGATACGATCTATGTCTTTCTCGACGACAGAGTTTGCATCAGTTCCCTTTCAGTGTTAATATATAAGTACGATGTTACTAACACGTTGTTGCCCCATGGTGCTGCGGAGGTAAGTTTTCAATCTGCGCAACCCACTGAATGATCGTTCTGCAGAACATGATGTAGCAGGTATCACTGCAAGGATATGTACCACACTAAAAAACTCTGGGAACATATCAAATAGATCATTCTCGTGCATTGTCTGCAACATTTTTGAAACAGTCATGTAGCCTAATCCACGTACACGACGAAAACTTGCGTACATTTTCTGCTCGGCTTCCATAATCTCCCCGTCGATTTTGTAAAATTAGGGAATTTAAGCAAACCACGACGGCGACGGCAACGAGAACGTGGAAAAACAATTGATCTAATTGGCTGAACAATAGCCCAGCACGTGCGTTTTAAAACTTTGTACATTTCTTAGCCGTCCTTTGCAAAACAACAACGTGAAATCCCCAAAATTTGCGTCGTCTGCGAACCGAAACCGCGACGGCAAATTAATTAAATTTACATTTGGAACTCAACGCTACTTTTATGCGTTATGTTGAGTTTGAGGTCTGGCGTCCTGTGAGACGGTAAACACATGCAGCCATTTTCGAAATTCTAACTAAAAGTAGAAACTCGTTTTTTAATCGACGTCTTCCGTGGCGTTGCCGTCGTGACTGCTTAAGTTCCCTATTTAGCAACTCGGAAGAAGCTTTTTCTATCTGTCGTTTCACTCTGACAAATATTTCCCAAATCACAGAGTATTTCCTGGTCATTTCCGCTAAACCTGAGCTCAAGCTCGGACAGCACCTTGTCGATGGAGGCATAGTAAGTGTTTATACGATGGTGCGATTCCGGTGTTTGCGTTTGTCTTTGCGCGTGTTCACCTACAAGGGCTTGAAGGCGGCGTGACGGCAGTTTGTCTGGGTACCTTGGTTTCTCGTAACTCAAACTGAGAATTGGTCAGCCAATTCGTTATTTTCAGACTCATTGGTGATGCAAACTGCCATACGCTTTCGAAACTTTCTTCACTCCGACACTGGTGTAGGGTCTGAATGGTCAAGTCGGTATTTCTACGAGCGGAGATGATGTCGACGCTCTTCCCCTGAAGATATCGGCACAGACTATTAGTGTTGCTCAGGATTACTTTCAGTACACACAGTCCAAAGACAAACTCCAAGTCGCAAATGGCGTTCAATAAGGCTCAGCTCTCAGAGTAGGTTTTTGGATCTTTGTCTGAAGACAGTATGAGCAGGGCTTTTACAATCCATTCCATTTGCCCGTGTACGGCCTTTGCGGCTTCCCACCGGCATGACCATCGCGTGGTAGTTAATGACTTCAGCGTCAGTTTTAGATCCTCACCTTGTACTTCTGTATCACTAAGGAAGGCGTGTCGTTTGGGACTCGCTTGTAAAAAGTTGTACAGAGCCTGGATAGTTCCCAGAGCGTTTCGCAATGGTTCAATCTGCGTCATAGTATCCTGAAGGGTGAGGTTGAGCACATGTCCGTAACATGAGAGTCCCTTGTGTACACCGTTCATATTAGCCGCTCCCATCGAATGCTTTACCAACAATGTTCTTGAGATCTAGATTGAGTTCAGTGATAGCAGATTTCACCAGTTCATACAGTACTTCGCCTTCGGTTGATTTTGTGGAGTAGAAACCAATGAATGCTTCTTTCTTCGTTCCATTCAGCGCGAAACTAAGGCAAAGTGAAACTTGCTATGTTCTGCTAATGTCTGATGTTTCATCATCATCTTTATTTGCCTTATTTTAACAATAAAAAATATTTAATTACAGCGATAACAGTTAGAAGGCGAGGAGACCCAAGAAGCCACCCGGCTTATGAGAGAGCCACCTCACTTACAATAATAAATTAATTAAGTAAAGAGAAAGTGTTGCGAATGTGCGGCTTGGCCAATTTAGTGATTATTTAAGTAAAAAATCTTGCAATTTCGTTTTAAAGCTGAGAAATTTTGACGAACGAGTGACTGAAATAGGGAGAGAGTTCCAAATTTTAGGACCTCGGTAGAGAATTGTAAATTGCTTGACATTTGTACGGCACAAATGCGTTCGATAATTACTGGCTGTTCTGGTACCATAATTGTGAATTTGGCTATTCCTTACAAAAAGATCGAGAAGCAATGGGGACAATAAGTTATTTTTGAAATAAAACATAAATTTGGCTATTTCAAACGTATTGACTTGGAAAATATCTAAAATTCCTAGTTTGGAGAATAAAGGGGTAGAGTGGTCTCGATAGTCTGAGTTGGTGATAGCCCGCACAGCTCGCTTTTGCAAATAATAAATTCTATTCAAGTTAGATACGTATGTGGACGACCATGATGTTTAGATGTCTGCACGGGCTAGCTCCAAGGTATCTATATTCAAAGTTTACGTGGCGTGACTCTGCTTATGACCTCAGGGACTCTGAAAATAAGCTTAATGTTCCACTACCGCGCACTAATTATTACAGAAAAAGCTTTAGCTACAATGGCGCCACATTATGGAACAGTTTACCACGCGATATAAGGAACACAGAGTCTCTGGGGTTATTTAAACGTAAGATCAATGACATTTTTTAAGTCTAACGCACGGCATTCACGGAAAACAGCTTTAGTGCTATAGTATGTAGTTTTAATTTTAAATATCTTAGCGTATGTGATATGTATTTTTATAGGCTGATGAATTGATCGTGTCTAAATAAAGATTGCAATACAATACAATACAATACCAGACGGAGTTACAATAGATAATATAAGGATAGGGAAAAGCGAGACCTATATATAATACCTACTGATTTAGCGATTTGTTTACATACATAGCTGACGTGGTATTTCCAGGTGAGATGATTGTCAATATAGACCCCAAGGAATTTAGTTACATTAGCTGTTGTAGGGGTTTACCTCCAAAGGAGAGAGAAATGCTGGAGTTAAATTTCTTCTGTCTGGGTTTAAAAATTATATAGGTGGTTTTCTTTATATTAACTGAAAGCTTGTTACATTTTAGCCAAACGTCAATGTTTTGGAGTTCATTAAGTATGGATTCTAAGCAATTTAGATTTGAGTGAGAATAAAAGATACTGGTGTCATCAGCGAAAAGTAGAGGTTCTGATAATTCAGAGGCATTAGGAAGGTTATTAATGCATAGAATAAACAATAGTGGGCCTAAAATCGAACCTTGAGGGACACCACACTTGATGGTTTGCATCGAAGAGCAAGCTTGATTGAATCGGACAAATTGCTGGCGGAAAGAATAGTAGCTTTTAAACCACTGCAGAGCCACGTCACGGATACCATAGTGCTCCAATTTGGCAAACAAGATTTGGTGGTCGAGAGTGTCGAATGCTTTGGAAAGATCTAGGGAAACACCCACCGTTGTTTGGTGTCGGTCGATTGCATGATGCAATTTTATTTACCAAATGAATTAGCGCGTACGATGTTGAATGATTTTTCCGAAAATTTTGGAAAAATTAGACATCAAAGAAAGAGGTCTGTAGTTTACAAAAAAGCAAGGATCCTCTACCTTGAAGATGGGAATGATTTTAGCAATTTTAAGCTTGTCCAGGAAAATGCCTTTTGGTAAAGATATATTGATGATATCTGCCAAAGGAGCAGAAATAAGGTGAAATGAGTATTTAATGACATGCATTGGGATACTGTCCATTGCATGTTTAGGTGCGGAGTCGGGAGAATTGGTCAGCTCGTGTTACTGTGTATATCATTTTCATTCCTCTCAACAATGCATTTCAACATTAGCTACTATTCAAATTAAGTTTATTGTGAATCTTTATGTTAAGTAATCTGTGCGTCCGGGATCTATAGTTTCAGTCCAGTATTGTTACAAGTTGTTGATCGTACTTTTTTATATGTATATCATGCCGACCCTTTGGATCAGCAATGGGAAGACAACCAAACAGTACACTGGGATATAAATGCATCTCATATATGTTCCTTTGGATTATCGTACCACAGCATTTAAAAAGATTGGTTTTTCAAAGAAAAGACTACAGTTCTCGGATAAAGAAAGTATATTGTCTTTGGGACTACGCCTTTGTTTAGGAACAGTATGGGGTAATACCAAAACGTGTCTTTCCAACTGATGATTGTTGACTGCTTTCATTTACTTTGCCTTACAGGCAAAAACGAGTGCAAAACCTCTAAAAAAACCTTGTGGAATGTTCAATTAGTTGGAGTGCGTGAATCAACCTGGAACTCATATATGCCGCTGTAAAACGGGTTACGACTTCAACATGAAGCACAAACGGTGCGAAGGTATGAACCGTCTCTTCCCATGATCTAAAGAGGGCTGTAACTACGCCCAAATACATGTAATGCAAATTAAATGATCCTCTTCGCTTAGTGCACAAGCAGTCAAACATGCATACTTACTAGCATGAGAAAATCGCGCCTCTTTTATTTCTTAGTTAGTGTTTCGTTTCTGTTACAAGTGTAATACTGTACCTGGTTCGTCTTTAGAAAACGATGAGTGCAGCCAGAAACCTGCAGTTTGCGTGAAAAATTCAGAATGTCAAAACTATGAAGGTAGCTACCGCTGCACTTGTGTTGAGGGATTTTATGGTGACGGGTAATACTTTTGTGATCGTCATGGTAAGTGCCTAAAAGCCCAGAAGAAAATACAGTGTTGGCATGGGTCTTCTTGAATTATAAGTTTTATTTAGTTTCGACTGACAATAAAAGCCCCTGACGTATTTGTACAAATGCATGTCAAGGAAAGATTGGATCTTTCGGAAAGATTTCCGCGTCTGACGCTGTACTATTCTTAAACAAAGACGTAGCCCAGAGGCAATCTATTTTTGTCGTCATTGTTTTCTTTACATACATTCATAGGTTAATTGACCACTCCCCATAGGGGCTTTTCCGGGCCAACACCCACCCATCCCATCCAGGGGAGGATATCCACAACACAGTAATCTCGTGCGTGGGAAATTAACGTCTCCTACCCCTACCCCTGCAGGAGATGGGGTCTACGGTTTATTCGCTCTTATCCAAGAATACTAGAATATCTATCCATTTCTTGATTATAGGAAGGTAGCAAGTTCTCCTCACTTATTTTAAGACCATGATTCTTTATCCAAGAGCTCCATGCATAATGAAGTATGGAGCTGAGGGGCAGTAGTGCCTATCTTTCTTTGTATGTTGAGTTTGATAGAAAATAAAGGAAGACTTTCCAGAATCTATCAATACTTTGCATAATCGTCCTCGCTCATTTGGTGAGGACGAGCACGTGGTTACCGATCAGAAGGGCGGGGTGGGGAAATATTTTTGTATAACCTCACACTATTCTTAAACAAAGGTATTAGTCTCGTATGTAATTAGCCTGAGTATCAGTCGTTTCTGGGAGCGTTTCTGGGGGAAAGGGGTAAGAGAGAAGCGAGAAAGGGAGAGAGCGAAAGGAAGAAACGCCTGACACAGATGCTTTTATTAGAGCCTTCCACCCCCACACAGCATAATTCAAATCATCCAATCAAACTCACTTCCGGTCATTGCGTTGTCAGCTTCACGTGTCAAAAACCGGGAATTCCGAAGCTGGTACCCTGGGAAATTTTTATGTTAAATTTTCAACGAGAATTTGCGATCAAAAAGCGGTGTTTGCGTTGCCGCGGTTTCTCTT